>NW_024471132.1:0-103917 GCF_017639515.1 Carcharodon carcharias
CCCTCCATTAATCTACCCCCTCCCCTCCATTAACTACCCCCTCCCCTCCATTAATCTACCCCCTACCCTCCATTAATCTACCCCTCCCCTCCATTAATCTACCCCCTCCCCTCCATTAATCTACCCCCTCCCCTCCATTAATCTACCCCCTCCCCTCCATTAATCTACCCCCTCCCCTCCATTATCTATCTATACCCCCACCCTCCATTAATCTACCCCCTCCCCTCCATTAATCTACCCCCTACCCTCCATTAATCTACCCCTATTCTCCCCTCCATTAATAATCTACCCCCTCCCCTCCATTAATCTACCCCTTTCCCTCCATTAATCTACCCCCTCCCCTCCATTAATCTACCCCCTCCCCTCCATTAATCTAACCCCTCTCCCTCCATTAATCTACCCCTTTCCCTCCATTAATCTACCCCCTCCCCTCCATTAATCTACCCCTTTCCCTCCATTAATCTACCCCCACCCCTCCATTTTCATCTACCCCTTTCCCTCCATTAATCTACCCCCTTCCCTCATTAATCTACCCCCTCCCCTCCATTAATCTACCCCATTCCCTCCATTAATCTACCCCCTTCCCTCCATTAATCTACCCCTACCCTCCATTAATCTACCCCCTCCCCTCCATTAATCTACCCCCTCCCCTCCATTAATCTACCCCTTTCCCTCCATTAATCTACCCCCTCCCCTCCATAATCTACCTTTCCCCTCCATTAAATCTACCCCCTCCCCCCATTAATCTACCCCCTCCCCTCCATTAATCTACCCCCTCCCCTCCATTAATCTAACCCCCCCTCCCCTCCATTAATCTACCCCCCCCCTCCATTAATCTACCCCCTCCCCTCCATTAATCTAACCCCCTCCCCTCCATTAATCTACCCCCTCCCCTCCATTAATCTACCCCCTCCCCTCCATTAATCTACCCCTTTCCCTCCATTAATCTACCCCCTCCCCTCCATTAATCTACCCCCTCCCCTCATTAATCTACCCCCTTCCCCTCCATTAATCTACCCCTTTCCCTCCATTAATCTACCCCCTTTCCCTCCATTAATCTACCCCCTACCCTCCATTAATCTACCCCCTTCCCTCCATTAATCTACCCCCATCCCTCCATTAATCTACCCCTTTCCCTCCATTAATCTACCCCCTCCCCTCCATTAATCTACCCCTTTCCCTCCATTAATCTACCCCCTTCCCTCCATTAATCTACCCCCTTTCCCCTCCATTAATCTACCCCCTCCCCTCCTTTAATCTACCCCCTTCCCCTCCATTAATCTACCCCTCCCCTCCATTAATCTACCCCCTTCCACCTCCCTTAATCTACCCCCTCCCCTCCATTAATCTACCCCCTCCCCTCCATTAATCTACCCCCTTCCCTCCATTAATCTACCCCCTCTCCCCTCCATTAATCTACCCCTTTCCCTCCATTAATCTACCCCCTTTCCCTCCATTAATCTAACCCCCTACCCTCCATTATCTACCCCCCACCCCTCCATTAATCTACCCCCTCCCCTCCATTAATCTACCCCCCTCCCCTCCATTAATCTACCCCCTCCCCTCCATTAATCTACCCCCTCCCCTCCATTAATCTACCCCCTCCCTCCATTAATCTACCCCCTACCCTCCATTAATCTACCCCCTCCCTCCATTAATCTACCCCCTCCCCCTCCCATTATCTACCCCCTCCCCTCCATTAATCTACCCCCCTTTCCCTCCATTAATCTACCCCCTTCCCTCCATTAATCTACCCCCTCCCCTCCATTAATCTACCCCCTCCCCTCCATTAATCTACCCCCTCCCCTCCATTAATCTACCCCCCGTATCCCCTCCATTAATCTACCCCCTCCCCTCCATTAATCTACCCCACTCCCTCCCTCTCATTAATCTACCCCCTTCCCTCCATTAATCTACCCCTCCCCTCCATTAATCTACCCCCTCCCCTCCATTAATCTACCCCCCTCCCCTCCATTAATCTACCCCCCTCCCCTCCATTAATCTACCCCCATCCGTCCGTAATCCTACCCATTCCCCCCCCCTCCATTAATCTACCCCCCCCCTCCATTAATCTACCCCCTCCCCTCCATTAATCTACCCCTTTCCCTCCATTAATCTACCCCCTCCCCTCCATTAATCTACCCCCTCCCCTCCATTAATCTACCCCTTTCCCTCCATTAATCTACCCCCTCCCCTCCATTAATCTACCCCCTCCCCTCCATTAATCTACCCCTTTCCCTCCATTAATCTACCCCCTCCCCTCCATTAATCTACCCCCTCCCCTCCATTAATCTACCCCTTCCCTCCATTAATCTACCCCTACCCTCCATTAATCTACCCCCTCCCCTCCCTTAATCTACCCCCTTTCCCTCCATTAATCTACCCCCTTCCCTCCATTATCTACCCCCTCCCCTCCATTAATCTACCCCCTCCCCTCCATTAATCTCCCCCTCCCCTCCATTAATCTACCCCCTCCCCTCCATTAATCTACCCCCCTCCCCTCCATTAATCTACCCCCTCCCCTCCATTAATCTACCCCTTTCCCCTCCATTAATCTACCCCTACCCACCCTCCATTAATCTACCCCTCCTTCCCCTCCATTAATCTACCCCCACCCTCCATTAATCTACCCCCTTTCCCTCCATTAATCTACCCCTCCCCTCCATTAATCTACCCCTTTTCCCTCCATAATCTACCCCCTCCCCTCCATTAATCTACCCCCTCCCCTCCATTTTAATCTACCCCCTTTCCCTCCATTAATCTACCCTTTCCCTCCATTAATCTACCCCCTTCCCCCCTCCATTACTACCCCTTTCCCTCCATTAATCTACCCCCCTCCCCTCCTTAAATCTACCCCCTCCCCTCCATTAATCTACCCCCTCCCCTCCATTAATCTACCCCCACCCCTCCATTAATCTACCCCCTCCCCTCCATTAATCTACCCCCTCCCTCCATTAATCTACCCCTACCCTCCATAATCTACCCCCTCCCTCCATTAATCTACCCCTCCCCTCCATTAATCTACCCCTCCCCTCCATTAATCTACCCCCTCCCCTCCATTCATCTACCCCTCCCCTCCATTAATCTACCCCCTCCCCTCCATTATCTACCCCCTCCCCTCCATTAATCTACCCCCTACCCTCCATTAATCTACCCCCTCCCCTCCATTAATCTACCCCCTACCCTCCATTAATCTACCCCCTCCCCTCCATTAATCTACCCCCTCCCCTCCATTAATCTACCCCCTCCCCTCCATTAATCTACCCCCCCTCCCTCCATTAATCTACCCCCACCCTCCATTAATCTACCCCCTCCCCTCCATTAATCTACCCCCTCCCCTCCATTAATCTACCCTTTCCCTCCATTAATCTACCCCCTCCCCTCCATTAATCTACCCCCACCCCTCCATTAATCTACTCCTTTCCCTCCATTAATCTACCCCCTCCCCTCCATTAATCTACCCCCTCCCCTCCATTAATCTACCCCCTACCCTCCATTAATCTACCCCCTCCCCTCCATTAATCTACCCCCTTCCCCTCCATTAAATCTACCCCCTTCCCTCCATTAATCTCCCCTTTCCCTCCATTAATCTACCCCCCCTCCCCTCCATTAATCTACCCCCTTCCCCTCCATTAATCTACCCCCTTCCCTCCATTAATCTACCCCCCCCCCCTCCATTAATCTACCCCTTTCCCTCCATTAATCTACCCCCTCCCTTATAAAATCTACCCCCTCCCCTCCACTATCTATCTACCCCCTCCCCTCCATTAATCTACCCCTTTCCCTCCATTAATCTACCCCCTCCCCTCCTTAATCTACCCCTTTCCCTCCATTAATCTACCCCCTCCCCTCCATTAATCTACCCCCTCCCCTCCATTAATCTACCCCCTTTCCCTCCATTAATCTACTACCCCTTCCCTCCATTAATCTACCCCCTCCCCTCCATTAATCTACCCCTTTCCCTCCATTAATCTACCCCCTCCCCCCCCATTAATCTACCCCCTCCCCTCCATTAATCTACCCCCTCCCCTCCATTAATCTACCCCCTCCCCTCCATTAATCTACCCCTTCCCCTCCATTAATCTACCCCCCTCCCCTCCATTAATCTACCCCCTTCCCTCCATTAATCTACCCCCCTCCCCTCCATTAATCTACCCCCTTCCCTCCATTAATCTACCCCTTCCCCTCCATTAATCTACCCCCTCCCCTCCATTAATCTACCCCCTTTCCCTCCATTAATCTACCCCCTCCCCTCCATTATCTACCCCCTACCCTCCATTAATCTACCCCTCCCCTCCATTAATCTACCCCCTCCCCTCCATTATCTACCCCTTTCCCTCCATTAATCTACCCCCATTCCCCTCCATTAATCTAACCCCCACCCCTCCATTAATCTACCCCCTCCCCTCCATTAATCTAACCCCCTCCCCTCCATTAATCTACCCCCTCCCCTCCATTAATCTACCCCCTTCCCTCCATTAATCTACCCCCTCCCCTCCATTAATCTACCCCCCTCTCCCCTCCATTAATCTACCCCTCCCCCTCCATTAATCTACCCCCTCCCTCCATTAATCTACCCCCACCCCTCCATTAATCTACCCCCTTTCCTCCATTAATCTACCCCCTCCCCTCCATTAATCTACCCCCTCCCCTCCATTAATCTACCCCCTCCCTCCATTAATCTACCCCCTTTCCCTCCATTAATCTACCCCCTCCCCTCCATTAATCTACCCCCTCCCCTCCATTAATCTACCCCCCCCCTCCATTAATCTACCCCTCTCCCTCCATTAATCTACCCCCTTTCCCTCCATTAATCTACCCCCACCCCTCCATTATCTACCCCCTCCCCTCCATTATCTACCCCTTTCCCTCCATTAATCTACCCCTTCCCTCCATTAATCTACCCCCTTCCCTCCATTAATCTACCCCCTCCCCTCCATTAATCTACCCCTCCCCTCCATTAATCTACCCCCTTTCCCTCCATTAATCTACCCCCTTCCCTCCATTAATCTACCCCCTCCCCTCCATTAATCTACCCCCTCCCCTCCATTAATCTACCCCCCTCCCCTCCATTAATCTACCCCTTCCCCTCCATTAATCTACCCCCTCCCCTCCATTAATCTACCCCCCCCTTTCCCTCCATTAATCTACCCCTTTCCCTCCATTAATCTACCCCCTCCCCTCCATTAATCTACCCCTTTCCCTCCATTAATCTAACCCCTCCCCTCCATTAATCTACCCCCTTCCCTCCATTAATCTACCCCTTTCCCTCCATTAATCTACCCCCTCCCCTCCATTAATCTACCCCTCCCTCCATTAATCTACCCCCTTCCCCTCCATTAATCTACCCCTTTCCCTCCATTAATCTACCCCCTCCCCTCCATTAATCTACCCCTTCCCTCCATTAATCTACCCTTCCCCTCCATTAATCTACCCCTTTCCCTCCATTAATCTACCCCCTCCCCTCCATTAATCTACCCCCTTTCCCTCCATTATCTACCCCCTTCCCCTCCATTAATCTACCCTTTCCTCCATTAATCTACCCCCTCCCTCCATTAATCTACCCCCTCCCCTCCATTAATCTACCCCCTCCCTCCATTAATCTACCCCCTCCCTCCATTAATCTACCCCCTCCCCTCCATTAATCTACCCCTTTCCCTCCATTAATCTACCCCCCCCTCCCCTCCATTAATCTACCCCCTCCCCTCCATTAATCTACCCCCTCCCCTCCATTAATCTACCCCCTTTCCCTCCATTAATCTACCCTTTCCCTCCATTAATCTACCCCCTCCCCTCCATTAATCTACCCCCCTTCCCCTCCATTAATCTACCCCTTTCCCTCCATTAATCTACCCCTTCCCTCCATTAATCTACCCCCCCTCCCCTCCATTAATCTACCCCTTTCCCTCCATTAATCTACCCCCTCCCCTCCATTAATCTACCCCCTCCCCTCCATTAATCTACCCCCTCCCCTCCATTAATCTACCCTACCCCTTTCCCTCCATTAATCTACCCCCTCCCTCCATTAATCTACCCCCCTCCCCTCCATTAATCTACCCCCTCCCCTCCATTAATCTACCCCTTCCCTCCATTAATCTACCCCCTCCCTCCATTAATCTACCCCCTCCCCTCCATTAATCTACCCCCTCCCCTCCATTAATCTACCCCCTCCCCTCCATTAATCTACCCCTTTCCCTCCATTAATCTACCCCCTCCCCTCCATTAATCTACCCCCCCCCTCCATTAATCTACCCCCTTCCCCTCCATTAATCTACCCCTTTCCCTCCATTAATCTAACCCCCTCCCCTCCATTAATCTACCCCTTTCCCTCCATTAATCTACCCCCTCCCCTCCATTAATCTACCCCCTTCCCTCCATTAATCTACCCCTTCCCCTCCATTAATCTACCCCCTCCCCTCCATTAATCTAGCCCCCTCCCCTCCATTAATCTACCCCCTCCCCTCCATTAATCTACCCCCTCCCTCCATTAATCTACCCCCCTCCCCTCCATTAATCTACCCCCTCCCCTCCATTAATCTACCCCCTCCCCTCCATTAATCTACCCCACCCCTCCATTAATCTACCCCCCCTCCCCTCCATTAATCTACCCCCTCCCCTCCATTAATCTACCCCCTCCCCTCCATTAATCTACCCCCTCCCCTCCATTAATCTACCCCCTTCCCTCCATTAATCTACCCCCTCCCCTCCATTAATCTACCCCCTCCCCTCCATTAATCTACCCCCTCCCCTCCATTAATCTACCCCCTCCCCTCCATTAATCTACCCCCTCCCCTCCATTAATCTACCCCCTCCCCTCCATTAATCTACCCCCTCCCTCCATTAATCTACCCCCTCCCCTCCATTAATCTACCCCCTCCCCTCCATTAATCTACCCCCTCCCCTCCATTAATCTACCCCCTCCCCTCCATTAATCTACCCCCTCCCCTCCATTAATCTACCCCCTCCCCTCCATTATCTACCCCCTCCCCTCCATTAATCTACCCCCTCCCCTCCATTAATCTACCCCCCCCCTCCATTAATCTACCCCCTCCCCTCCATTAATCTACCCCTACCCTCCATTAATCTACCCCCTCCCCGCCATTAATCTACCCCCTCCCTCCATTAATCTACCCCTTTCCCTCCATTAATCTACCCCCTCCCCTCCATTAATCTACCCCCTCCCCTCCATTAATCTACCCCTTTCCCTCCATTAATCTACCCCCTCCCCTCCATTAATCTACCCCTTTCCCTCCATTAATCTACCCCCTCCCCTCCATTAATCTACCCCCTCCCCTCCATTAATCTACCCCCTCCCCTCCATTAATCTACCCCCTCCCCTCCATTAATCTACCCCCTCCCCTCCATTAATCTACCCCCTCCCCTCCATTAATCTACCCCCTCCCCTCCATTAATCTACCCCCTCCCCTCCATTAATCTACCCCCTCCCCTCCATTAATCTACCCCCTCCCCTCCATTAATCTACCCCTCCCTCCATTAATCTACCCCCTCCCCTCCATTAATCTACCCCTTTCCCTCCATTAATCTACCCCCTCCCCCCTCCATTAATCTACCCCCTCCCCTCCATTAATCTACCCCCTCCCCTCCATTAATCTACCCCCTCCCCTCCATTAATCTACCCCCTCCCCTCCATTAATCTACCCCCTCCCCTCCATTAATCTACCCCCTCCCCTCCATTAATCTACCCCCTCCCCTCCATTAATCTACCCCCTCCCCTCCATTAATCTACCCCCCCTCCATTAATCTACCCCCTCCCCTCCATTAATCTACCCCTTTCCCTCCATTAATCTACCCCCTCCCCTCCATTAATCTACCCCCTCCCCTCCATTAATCTACCCCCTCCCCTCCATTAATCTACCCCACCCATCAAACCCCCTCCCCTCCATTAATCTACCCCTTTCCCTCCATTAATCTACCCCCTTCCCCTCCATTAATCTACCCCTCCCCCTCCATTAATCTACCCCCTCCCCTCCATTAATCTACCCCCTCCCCTCCATTAATCTACCCCCTCCCCCTCCATTAATCTACCCCCTCCCCTCCATTAATCTACCCCCTCCCCTCCATTAATCTACCCCTTTCCCTCCATTAATCTACCCCCTCCCCTCCATTATTCTACCCCCTCCCCTCCATTAATCTACCCCCTCCCCTCCATTAATCTACCCCTCCCCTCCATTAATCTACCCCTTTCCCTCCATTAATCTACCCCCTCCCCTCCATTAATCTACCCCCCCCCTCCATTAATCTACCCCTTCCCTCCATTAATCTACCCCCTCCCCTCCATTAATCTACCCCTCCCCTCCATTAATCTACCCCCCCCCTCCTCCATTAATCTACCCCTACCCCCTCCCCTCCATTAATCTACCCCTCCCTCCATTAATCTACCCCCCCCCTCCATTAATCTACCCCCTCCCCTCCATTAATCTACCCCCTTCCCTCCATTAATCTACCCCCTCCCCTCCATTAATCTACCCCCTCCCCTCCATTAATCTACCCCTTTCCCTCCATTAATCTACCCCCTCCCCTCCATTAATCTACCCCTTTCCCTCCATTAATCTACCCCCTCCCCTCCATTAATCTACCCCCCTCCCCTCCATTAATCTACCCCCTCCCTCCATTAATCTACCCCCTCCCCTCCATTAATCTACCCCCTCCCCTCCATTAATCTACCCCTCCCCTCCATTAATCTACCCCCTCCCCTCCATTAATCTACCCCTTTCCCTCCATTAATCTACCCCCTCCCCTCCATTAATCTACCCCCTCCCCTCCATTAATCTACCCCCTTCCCTCCATTAATCTACCCCCTTCCCTCCATTAATCTACCCCCTCCCCTCCATTAATCTACCCCCTTCCCTCCATTAATCTACCCCCTCCCCTCCATTAATCTACCCCCTACCCTCCATTAATCTACCCCCACACCTCCATTAATCTACCCCTTTCCCTCCATTAATCTACCCCTTTCCCTCCATTAATCTACCCCCTCCCCTCCATTAATCTACCCCCTTTCCCTCCATTAATCTACCCCCTCCCCTCCATTAATCTACCCCCTCCCCCTCCATTAATCTACCCCCTTCCCTCCATTAATCTACCCCTTTCCCTCCATTAATCTACCCCCTCCCCTCCATTAATCTACCCCCTCCCTCCATTAATCTACCCCCTCCCCTCCATTAATCTACCCCCTCCCCTCCATTAATCTACCCCCTTCCCTCCATTAATCTACCCCTTCCCCTCCATTAATCTACCCCCTCCCCTCCATTAATCTACCCCCTCCCCTCCATTAATCTACCCCCTTTCCCTCCATTAATCTACCCCCTTCCCTCCATTATCTACCCCTTCCCTCCATTAATCTACCCCCTCCCCTCCATTAATCTACCCCCTCCCCTCCATTAATCTACCCCCTCCCCTCCATTAATCTACCCCCTCCCCTCCATTAATCTACCCCCTCCCCTCCATTAATCTACCCCTCCCCTCCATTAATCTACCCCTCCCCTCCATTAATCTACCCCCTCCCCTCCATTAATCTACCCCTTTCCCTCCATTAATCTACCCCCTCCCCTCCATTAATCTACCCCCTTCCCTCCATTAATCTACCCCTTTCCCTCCATTAATCTACCCCCTCCCTCCATTAATCTACCCCCTCCCCTCCATTAATCTACCCCTTCCCCTCCATTAATCTACCCCCTCCCCTCCATTAATCTACCCCCTCCCCTCCATTAATCTACCCCTTTCCCTCCATTAATCTACCCCTTTCCCTCCATTAATCTACCCCTTTCCCTCCATTAATCTACCCCCTCCCCTCCATTAATCTACCCCCTCCCCTCCATTAATCTACCCCCTCCCCTCCATTAATCTACCCCCTCCCTCCATTAATCTACCCCCTCCCCTCCATTAATCTACCCCCTTCCCTCCATTAATCTACCCCTTCCCTCCATTAATCTACCCCCTCCCCTCCATTAATCTACCCCCTCCCCTCCATTAATCTACCCCCTCCCCTCCATTAATCTACCCCTCCCCTCCATTAATCTACCCCCTCCCCTCCATTAATCTACCCCCTCCCCTCCATTAATCTACCCCTTTCCCTCCATTAATCTACCCCCCCCCCTCCATTAATCTACCCCCTCCCCTCCATTAATCTACCCCTTCCCTCCATTAATCTACCCCCTCCCCTCCATTAATCTACCCCCTCCCCTCCATTAATCTACCCCCTCCCCTCCATTAATCTACCCCCTCCCCTCCATTAATCTACCCCTTTCCCTCCATTAATCTACCCCTCCCCTCCATTAATCTACCCCCTCCCTCCATTAATCTACCCCCTACCCCTCCATTAAATCTACCCCCTACCCTCCATTATTCTACCCCTCCCCTCCATTAATCTACGCCCGATCCCTCCATATAATCTACCCCTTACCCTCCATTAATCTACCCCTATCCCTCCATTAATCTACCCCCTCCCCTCCATTAATCTACCCCCTACCCATCCATTAATCTACCCCCTCCCCTCCATTAATCTACCCCTCCCCTCCATTAATCTACCCCCTCCCCTCCATTAATCTACCCCTTTCCCCTCCATTAATCTACCCCCCTCCCCTCCATTAATCTACCCCCTCCCCTCCATTAATCTACCCCTTTCCCTCCATTAATCTACCCCCTCCCCTCCATTAATCTACCCCTTTCCCTCCATTAATCTACCCCTTTCCCTCCATTAATCTACCCCCTCCCCTCCATTAATCTACCCCTTTCCCTCCATTAATCTACCCCCTCCCCTCCATTAATCTACCCCCTCCCCTCCATTAATCTACCCCTTTCCCTCCATTAATCTACCCCCTCCCCTCCATTAATCTACCCCTTCCCCTCCATTAATCTACCCCCTCCCCTCCATTAATCTACCCCCCTCCCTCCATTAATCTACCCCCTCCCCTCCATTAATCTACCCCCTCCCCTCCATTAATCTACCCCCTTCCCTCCATTAATCTACCCCCTCCCCTCCATTAATCTATACCCCCTTCCCCTCCATTAATCTACCACCTCCCCTCCATTAATCTACCCCTTTCCCTCCATTAATCTACCCCCTCCCCTCCATGAAGCTACCCCCTCCCCTCCATTAATCTACCCCTCCCCTCCTTTAATCTACCCCTTCCCCTTCCATTAATCTCCCCTCCCCTCCATTAATCTACCCCCTCCCCTCCATTAATCTACCCCTCCCCTCCATTAATCTACCCCCTCCCCTCCATTAATCTACCCCCTCCCTCCATTAATCTAACCCCTTACCCTCCATTAATCTACCACGCCCCTTCCCCTCGCAGTTAAGCCTACCCCACTCCTTTTCCTCCATTAATCTACCCCTTCCCTCCATTAATCTACCCCATGCCCTCCATTAATCTACCCCCTCCCCTCCATTAATCTACCCCATGCCCTCCATTAATCTACCCCCTCCCCTCCATTAATCTACCCCCTCCCCTCCATTAATCTACCACCCTTTCCCTCCATTAATCTACCCCCATTCCCCTCCATTAATCTACCCCCTCCCCACCATTAATCTAACCCCCCCCTCCATTATCTACCCCTTTCCCTCCATTAATCTACCCCCTCCCCTCCATTAATCTACCCCTTTTTCCCTCCATTAATCTACCCCTTCCTCCCTCCATTATCTACCCCCTCCCTCCATTAATCCTACCCCCTCCCCTCCATTAATCTGCCCCCACCCCTCCATTAATCTACCCCCTCCCTCCATTAATCTACCCCTTTCCCTCCATTAATCTACCCCCTCCCCTCCATTAATCTACCCCTTCCCTCCATTAATCTACCCCTTCCCTCCATTAATCTACCCCTTCCCTCCATTAATCTACCCCCTTCCCTCCATTAATCTACCCCCTCCCTCCATTATCTACCCCCTCCCCTCCATTATACTACCCTTCCCTCCATTAATCTAACCCCTTTCCCTCCATTAATCTACGCCCTCCCTCCATTAATCTACCCCCTCCCCTCCATTAATCTACCCCCTCCCCTCCATTAATCTACCCCCTCCCCTCCATTAATCTACCCCCTCCCCTCCATTAATCTACCCCCTCCCCTCCATTAATCTACCCCCTCCCCTCCATTAATCTACCCCCTCCCCTCCATTAATCTACCCCCTCCCCTCCATTAATCTACCCCCTCCCCTCCATTAATCTACCCCTCCCCTCCATTAATCTACCCCCACCCCTCCATTAATCTACCCCCTCCCCTCCATTAATCTACCCCCTCCCCTCCATTAATCTACCCCTTTCCCTCCATTAATCTATCTACCCCCTCCCCTCCATTAATCTACCCCCTTCCCTCCATTAATCTACCCCCTCCCTCCATTAATCTACCCCCTCCCCTCCATTAATCTACCCCCTCCCCTCCATTAATCTACCCCCTCCCCTCCATTAATCTACCCCCTCCCCTCCATTAATCTACCCCTTCCCTCCATTAATCTACCCCCCTCCCCTCCATTAATCTACCCCCCCCCTCCATTAATCTACCCCCTCCCTCCATTAATCTACCCCTTTCCCTCCATTAATCTACCCCCTCCCCTCCATTAATCTACCCCTTTCCCTCCATTAATCTACCCCCTCCCTCCATTAATCTACCCCTTTCCCTCCATTAATCTACCCCCTCCCCTCCATTAATCTACCCCCTTCCCTCCATTAATCTACCCCCTCCCCTCCATTAATCTACCCCTTCCCCTCCATTAATCTACCCCCTCCCCTCCATTAATCTACCCCCTTTCCCTCCATTAATCTACCCCCTCCCCTCCATTAATCTACCCCCTTCCCTCCATTAATCTACCCCCTCCCCTCCATTAATCTACCCCTCCCCTCCATTAATCTACCCCCTCCCCTCCATTAATCTACCCCCTCCCCTCCATTAATCTACCCCCTCCCCTCCATTAATCTACCCCCTTCCCTCCATTAATCTACCCCCTCCCCTCCATTAATCTACCCCCTCCCCTCCATTAATCTACCACCCTCCCCTCCATTAATCTACCCCCACCCCTCCATTAATCTACCCCTCCCCTCCATTAATCTACCCCCTCCCCTCCATTAATCTACCCCCTCCCCTCCATTAATCTACCCCCTCCCCTCCATTAATCTACCCCTTCCCTCCATTAATCTACCCCCTCCCCTCCATTAATCTACCCCCTCCCCTCCATTAATCTATCTACCCCTTCCCTCCATTAATCTACCCCCCCCTCCATTATCTACCCCCTCCCCTCCATTAATCTACCCCTTTCCCTCCATTAATCTGCCCCCTCCCCTCCATTAATCTACCCCCTCCCCTCCATTAATCTACCCCTTTCCCTCCATTAATCTACCCCCACCCTCCATTAATCTACCCCCTTCCCTCCATTAATCTACCCCCTCCCCTCCATTAATCTACCCCTTTCCCTCCATTAATCTACCCCCTCCCCTCCATTAATCTACCCCTACCCTCCATTAATCTACCCCCTCCCTCCATTAATCTACCCCCTTCCCTCCATTAATCTACCCCTCCCCTCCATTAATCTACCCCCTTTCCCTCCATTAATCTACCCCCTCCCCTCCATTAATCTACCCCCTCCCCTCCATTAATCTACCCCTTCCCTCCATTAATCTACCCCCTCCCCTCCATTAATCTACCCCCTCCCCTCCATTAATCTACCCCCTCCCCTCCATTAATCTACCCCCTCCCCTCCATTAATCTACCCCCTCCCTCCATTAATCTACCCCCTCCCCTCCATTAATCTACCCCCTTCCCTCCATTAATCTACCCCCTCCCCTCCATTAATCTACCCCTCCCCTCCATTAATCTACCCCCTCCCCTCCATTAATCTACCCCCTCCCCTCCATTAATCTACCCCTTTTCCCTCCATTAATCTACCCCTCCCCTCCATTAATCTACCCCTTTCCCTCCATTAATCTACCCCTCCCCTCCATTAATCTACCCCATTCCCTCCATTAATCTACCCCCTTCCCTCCCTTAATCTACCCCCTCCCCTCCATTAATCTACCCCCTTCCCTCCATTAATCTACCCCCACTCCCCTCCATTAATCTACCCCCTCCCCTCCATTAATCTACCCCCTTCCCTCCATTAATCTACCCCCTTCCCTCCATTAATCTACCCCTTTCCCTCCATTAAATCTACCCCCTCCCCTCCATTAATCTAACCCCTTCCCCTCCATTAATCTACCCCCTCCCCTCCATTAATCTACCCCTGTCCCTCCTTAATCTGCCCCTTCCCTCCATTAATCTACCCCTTCCCCTCCATTAATCTACCCCTTTCCCTCCATTAATCTACCCCACCTCCTCCATTAATCTACACCCTCCCCCTCCATTAATCTACCCCTTTCCCTCCATTAATCTACCCCCTCCCCTCCATTAATCTAACCCCCTCCCCTCCATTAATCTACCCCCCTCCCCTCTATTAATCTACCCCCTCCCCTCCATTAATCTACCCCTTCCCCTCCATTAATCTACCCCCACCCCTCCATTAATCTACCCCCCTCCCATCCATTAATCTACCCCTTTCCCTCCATTAATCTACCCCCTCCCCTCCATTAATCTACCCCTTTCCCTCCATTAATCTACCCCTTTCCCTCCATTAATCTACCCCCTCCCCTCCATTAATCTACCCCCTACCCTCCATTAATCTACCCCTTTCCCTCCATTAATCTACCCCCTCCCCTCCATTAATCTACCCCCTTTCCCTCCATTAATCTACCCCCTTTCCCTCCATTAATCTACCCCTTCCCTCCATTAATCTACCCCCTCCCTCCATTAATCTACCCCCTCCCCCTCCATTAATCTACCCCCTTCCCTCCATTAATCTACCCCCTTTCCCTCCATTAATCTACCCCCTTCCCTCCATTAATCTACCCCCTCCCTCCATTAATCTACCCCCTCCCCTCCATGACTCTACCCCCTTCCCTCCATTAATCTACCCCTTTCCCTCCATTAATCTACCCCCTCCCCTCCATTAATCTACCCCCTCCCCTCCATTAATCTACCCCCTCTCCTCCATTAATCTACCCCCTCCCTCCATTAATCTACCCCCTCCCCTCCATTAATCTACCCCCTCCCCTCCATTAATCTACCCCCTTCCCTCCATTAATCTACCCCCTCCCTCCATTAATCTACCCCCTCCCCTCCATTAATCTACCCCTTTCCCTCCATTAATCTACCCCCTCCCCTCCCTTAATCTACCCCCTCCCCTCCATTAATCTACCCCCTTTCCCTCCATTAATCTACCCCCTCCCCTCCATTAATCTACCCCTTTCCCTCCATTAATCTACCCCCTCCCCTCCATTAATCTACCCCATTCCCTCCATTAATCTACCCCCTCCCCTCCATTAATCTACCCCCTCCCCTCCATTAATCTACCCCCCTCCCCTCCATTAATCTACCCCCTCCCCTCCATTAATCTACCCCCTCCCCTCCATTAATCTACCCCCTCCCCTCCATTAATCTACCCCCTCCCCTCCATTAATCTACCCCCTCCCCTCCATTAATCTACCCCTTTCCCTCCATTAATCTACCCCCTCCCCTCCATTAATCTACCCCCTCCCCTCCATTAATCTACCCCCTCCCCTCCATTAATCTACCCCTTTCCCTCCATTAATCTACCCCCTCCCCTCCATTAATCTACCCCCTCCCCTCCATTAATCTACCCCCACCCCTCCATTAATCTACCCCTTTCCCTCCATTAATCTACCCCTTTCCCTCCATTAATCTACCCCCTCCCCTCCATTAATCTACCCCCTTCCCTCCATTAATCTACCCCCTCCCCTCCATTAATCTACCCCTTTCCCTCCATTAATCTACCCCCTCCCCTCCATTAATCTACCCCTTTCCCTCCATTAATCTACCCCCTCCCCTCCATTAATCTACCCCCTTCCCTCCATTAATCTACCCCCTCCCCTCCATTAATCTACCCCCTCCCCTCCATTAATCTACCCCCTCCCCTCCATTAATCTACCCCTCCCCTCCATTAATCTACCCCCTCCCCTCCATTAATCTACCCCCTCCCCTCCATTAATCTACCCCCTCCCCTCCATTAATCTACCCCCTCCCCTCCATTAATCTACCCCCTCCCCTCCATTAATCTACCCCCTACCCTCCATTAATCTACCCCCTCCCCTCCATTAATCTACCCCCTCCCCTCCATTAATCTACCCCCTCCCCTCCATTAATCTACCCCCTCCCCCTCCATTAATCTACCCCCCGTCCCCCTCCCCTCCATTAATCTACCCCTTTCCCTCCATTAATCTACCCCTTTCCCTCCATTAATCTACCCCCTCCCCTCCATTAATCTACCCCCTCCCCTCCATTAATCTACCCCCTCCCCTCCATTAATCTACCCCTTTCCCTCCATTAATCTACCCCCTCCCCTCCATTAATCTACCCCCTCCCCTCCATTAATCTACCCCCTCCCCTCCATTAATCTACCCCCTCCCCTCCATTAATCTACCCCTTTCCCTCCATTAATCTACCCCTTTCCCTCCATTAATCTACCCCCGCCCCTCCATTAATCTACCCCCTTTCCCTCCATTAATCTACCCCCTCCCCTCCATTAATCTACCCCCTCCCTCCATTAATCTACCCCCTCCCCTCCATTAATCTACCCCTTTCCCTCCATTAATCTACCCCCTCCCCTCCATTAATCTACCCCTTTCCCTCCATTAATCTACCCCCTCCCCTCCATTAATCTACCCCCTCCCCTCCATTAATCTACCCCCTCCCCTCCATTAATCTACCCCCTCCCCTCCATTAATCTACCCCTCCCCTCCATTAATCTACCCCCTCCCCTCCATTAATCTACCCCCTCCCCTCCATTAATCTACCCCCTCTCCACCCCTCCATTAATCTACCCCCTTCCCTCCATTAATCTACCCCCTCCCCTCCATTAATCTACCCCCTCCCCTCCATTAATCTACCCCCTCCCCTCCATTAATCTACCCCTTTCCCTCCATTAATCTACCCCTTTCCCTCCATTAATCTACCCCTCCCTCCATTAATCTACCCCCACCCTCCATTAATCTACCCCTCCTCCCCTCCATTAATCTACCCCCTTTCCCTCCATTAATCTACCCCTTTCCCTCCATTAATCTACCCCTCCCCTCCAGTAATCTACCCCTCCCTCCATTAATCTACCCTTTCCCTCCATTAATCTACCCCTTCCCTCCATTAATCTACCCCCTTTCCCTCCTTTAATCTACCCCCTACCCTCCATTAATCTACCCCTTTCCCTCCATTAGATCTACCCCTTTCCCTCCATTATCTACCCCCTCCCCTCCATTAATCTACCCCTTTCCCGCATTAATCTACCCCTTCCCCTCCATTAATCTACCCCTACCCTCCATTAATCTACACCCTTTCCCCTCCATTAATCTACCCCCTCTCCCTCCATTAATCTACCCCTTTCCCTCCATTAATCTACCCCCTCCCCTCCATTAATCCTACCCCTTTCCCTCCATTAATCTACCCTTTTCCCTCCATTAATCTACCCCTTTCCCTCCATTAATCTACCCCCTCCCCTCCATTAATCTACCCCTTCCCTCCATTAATCTACCCTTCCCTCCATTAATCTACCCCCTCCCCTCCATTAATCTACCCCATTTCCCCTCCATTAATCTACCCCCTCCCCTCCATTAATCTACACCCCCTTCCCTCCATTAATTCTACCCCCTCCCCTCCATTAATCTACCCCTTTCCCTCCATTAATCTACCCCCTCCCCTCCATTAATCTACCCCTTTCCCTCCATTAATCTACAACCCCTCCCCTCCATTAATCTACCCCCTTCCCTCCATTAATCTACCCCTACCTCCATTAATCTACCCCTTCCCTCCATTAATCTACCCCCTCCCCTCCATTAATCTACCCCTTTCCCTCCATTAATCTACCCCCTCCCCTCCATTAATCTACCCTTTCCCTCCATTAATCTACCCCTCCCCTCCATTAATCTACCCCCTCCCCTCCATTAATCTACCCCTTTCCCTCCATTAATCTACCCCCTCCCATCCATTAATCTACCCCTTTCCCTCCATTAATCTACCCCTTCCCTCCATTAATCGACCCCACCCCTCCATTAATCTACCCCCTACCCTCCATTAATCTACCCCCTTTCCCTCCATTAATCTACCCCCTCCCCTCCATTAATCTACCCCCTCCCCTCCATTAATCTACCCCTTCCCTCCATTATCTACCCCTCCCCTCCATTAATCTACCCCCTTTCCCTCCATTAATCTACCCCCACCCCTCCATTAATCGACCCCTTTCCCTCCATTAATCTACCCCCCCCTCCATTAATCTACCCCCTTCCCTCCATTAATCTACCCCCACCCCTCCATTAATCTACCCCCTCCCATCCATTAATCTACCCCACTTCCCCTCCATTAATCTACCCCTACCCTCCATTAATCTACCCCCTCCCCTCCATTAAATCTACCCCTTTCCCTCCATTAATCTACCCCCTCCCTCCCCTCCATTAATCTACCCCCTCCCCTCCATTAATCTACCCCCTTTCCCTCCATTAATCTACCCCCTCCCCTCCATTAATCTACCCTTTCCCTCCATTAATCTACCCCCTCCCCTCCATTAATCTAACCCTTTCCCTCCATTAATCTACCCCCACTCCCCCCATTAATCTACCCCTTTCCCTCCATTAATCTACCCCCACCCCTCCATTAATCTACCCCTTTCCCTCCATTAATCTACCCCCCCCTCCATTAATCTACCCCCTCCCCTCCATTAATCTACCCCCTCCCTCCATTAATCTACCCCTTCCCTCCATTAATCTACCCCCTTCCCTCCATTAATCTACCCCCTCCCCTCCATTAATCTACCCCCTCCCCTCCATTAATCTACCCCTTTCCCTCCATTAATCTACCCCCCCCTCCATTAATCTACCCCCTCCCCTCCATTAATCTACCCCCTCCCCTCCATTAATCTACCCCCTTCCCTTACCATTAATCTACCCCTTTCCCTCCATTAATCTACCCCTTTCCCTCCATTATCTACCCCCTCCCCTCCATTAATCTACCCCCTCCCCTCCATTAATCTACCCCTTCCCCTCCATTAATCTACCCCCTCCCCTCCATTAATCTACCCCTTTCCCTCCATTAATCTACCCCGCTTCCCCTCCATTAATCTACCCCCTCCCCTCCATTAATCTACCCCCTCCCCTCCATTAATCTACCCCCTTCCCCTCCATTAATCTAGCCCCCTCCCCTCCATTAATCTACCCCCTCCCCTCCATTAATCTACCCCCTCCCCTCCATTAATCTACCCCCTCCCCTCCATTAATCTACCCCCTACCCTCCATTAATCTACCCCTTTCCCTCCATTAATCTACCCCCTCCCCTCCATTAATCTACCCCCACCTCCTCCATTAATCTACCCCTCCCCTCCATTAATCTACCCCCTCCCCTCCATTAATCTACCCCTCCCCTCCATTAATCTACCCCTTCCCTCCATTAATCTACCCCCTCCCCTCCATTAATCTACCCCCTCCCCTCCATTAATCTACCCCCTCCCCTCCATTAATCTACCCCTTTCCCTCCATTAATCTACCCCTTTCCCTCCATTAATCTACCCCTTTCCCTCCATTAATCTACCCCCTCCCCTCCATTAATCTACCCCCCTCCCCTCCATTAATCTACCCCTCCCCTCCATTAATCTAACCCCTTTCCCTCCATTAATCTACCCCCTTCCCCTCCATTTAATCTACCCACCCTCCATTAATCTACCCCCCTCCCCCAGTTAATCTACCCCGTTCCCTCCATTAATCTACCCCTTTCCCTCCATTAATCTACCCCCTCCCTCCATTAAATCTACCCCCTCCCCTCCATTAATCTACCCCCTTTCCCCTCCATTAATCTACCCCTTTCCCTCCATTAATCTACCCCTCCCCTCCATTAATCTACCCCCCTCCCTCCATTAATCTACCCCTCCCCTCCATTAATCTACCCCCTCCCCTCCATTAATCTACCCCCTCCCCTCCATTAATCTACCCCCTCCCCTCCATTAATCTACCCCCTCCCCTCCATTAATCTACCCCCTTCCCTCCATTAATCTACCCCCTCCCCTCCATTAATCTACCCCTTTCCCTCCATTAATCTACCCCCTCCCCTCCATTAATCTACCCCCTTCCCTCCATTAATCTACCCCCTCCCCTCCATTAATCTACCCCCTTCCCTCCATTAATCTACCCCTCCCCTCCATTAATCTACCCCCTTCCCTCCATTAATCTACCCCCTCCCCTCCATTAATCTACCCCTTCCCTCCATTAATCTACCCCCTCCCCTCCATTAATCTACCCCTTTCCCTCCATTAATCTACCCCTCCCCTCCATTAATCTACCCCTCCCCTCCATTAATCTACCCCCTCCCCTCCATTAATCTACCCCCTTCCCCTCCATTAATCTACCCCCCTCCCTCATTAATCTACCCCTTCCCTCCAGTAATCTACCCCCACCCCTCCATTAATCTACCCCCTTCCCCTCCATTAATCTACCCCCTCCCCTCCATTAATCTACCCCCTTCCCCCTCCATTAATCTACCCCCTCCCCTCCATTAATCTACCCCTTCCCTCCATTAATCTACCCCTTCCCTCCATTAATCTACCCCTTCCCTCCATTAATCTACCCCTTTCCCTCCATTAATCTACCCCCTCCCCGCCATTAATCTACCCCTTCCCCTCCATTAATCTGCCCCCTCCCCTCCATTAATCTACCCCTTCCCTCCATTAATCTACCCCCTCCCCTCCATTAATCTACCCCCTCCCCTCCATTAATCTACCCCTTCCCCTCCATTAATCTACCCCCTCCCCTCCATTAATCTACCCCCTCCCTCCATTAATCTACCCCCTCCCCTCCATTAATCTACCCCCTTCCCCCCATTAATCTACCCCCGTTCCCTCCATTAATCTACCCCCTCCCCTCCATTAATCTACCCCCTTCCCTCCATTAATCTACCCCCTTTCCCTCCCATTAATCTACCCCTTTCCCTCCATTAATCTACCCCTCCCCTCCATTAATCTACCCCCATCCCCTCCATTAATCTTACCCCTCCCCTCCATTAATCTACCCCCCTCCCCTCCATTAATATACCCCTTCCCTCCATTAATCTACCCCCTCCCCTCCATTAATCTACCCCCTCCCCTCCATTAATCTACCCCCTCCCTCCATTAATCTACCCCTTTCCCTCCATTAATCTACCCCTTTCCCTCCATTAATCTGCCCCTTTCCCTCCATTAATCTACCCCTCCCCTCCATTAATCTACCCCCTACCCTCCATTAATCTACCCCTTCCCCTCCATTAATCTACCCCTTTCCCTCCATTAATCTACCCCCTCCCCTCCATTAATCTACCCCTCCCCTCCATTAATCTACCCTTCCCCTCTCCATTAATCTACCCCTTTCCCCTCCATAATCTATACCCCTTTCCCTCCATTAATCTACCCCCTTCCCTCCATTAAAATCTACCCCATCCCCTCCATTAATCTACCCCCTGCCCCTCCATTATCTACCCCTCCCCTCCATTAATCTACCCCCCCTCCCCTCCATTAATCTACCCCTTCCCTCCATTAATCTACCCTTTCCCTCCATTAATCTACCCCTTCCCCTCCATTAATCTACCCCCTTCCCTCCATTAATCTACCCCTCCCCTCCATTAATCTACCCCTCCCCTCCATTAATCTACCCCTTCCCTCCATTAATCTACCCCCTCCCCTCCATTAATCTACCCCCTCCCTCCATTAATCTACCCCTCCCCTCCATTAATCTCCCCCTCCCCTCCATTAATCTACCCCCTCCCCTCCATTAATCTACCCCCTCCCCTCCTATTAATCTACCCCATCCCCTCCATTAAATCTACCCCCTACCCTCCATTAATCTACCCCCTTTCCCTCCATTTAATCTACCCCCTACCCCTCCATTATCTACCCCTTTCCCTCCATTAATCTACCCCCTTCCCTCCATTAATCTACCCCCTTTCCCTCCATTAATCTACCCCCTCCCCTCCATTAATCTACCCCCTCCCCTCCATTAATCTACCCCTTTCCCTCCATTAATCTACCCCTCCCCTCCATTAATCTACCCCTTTCCCTCCATTAATCTACCCCCTCCCCTCCATTAATCTACCCCCACCCCTCCATTAATCTACCCCCTCCCCTCCATTAATCTACCCCCACCCCTCCATTAATCTACCCCCTTCCCCTCCATTAATCTACCCCCTCACCCCTCCATTAATCTACCCCTTTCCCTCCATTAATCTACCCCCTACCTCCATTAATCTACCCCCTCCCCTCCATTAATCTACCCCTTTCCCTCCAATAATCTACCCCCTTCCCTCCATTAATCTACCCCTTCCCTCCATTAATCAACCCCCTTACCCTCCATTAAATCTACCCCTTTCCTCCATTAATCTACCCCCTCCCCTCCATTAATCTACCCCTCCCTCCATAATCTCACCCTCCCCCTCCATTAATCTACCCCCTCCCCTCCATTAATCTACCCCCTCCCCTCCATTAATCTACCCCCTTTCCCTCCATTAATCTACCCCTCCCCTCCATTAATCTACCCCCTCCCCTCCATTAATCTACCCCTTTCCCTCCATTAATCTACCCCCTTCCCCTCCATTAATCTACCCCCTCCCCTCCATTAATCTACCCCCTCCCCTCCATTAATCTACCCCCTTCCCCTCCATTAATCTACCCCCTCCCCTCCATTAATCTACCCCTCCCCTCCATTAATCTACCCCCTCCCCTCCATTAATCTACCCCTCCCTCCATTAATCTACCCCCTCCCCTCCATTAATCTACCCCCTTCCCTCCATTAATCTACCCCCTTCCCTCCATTAATCTACCCCCTCCCTCCATTAATCTACCCCCTCCCCTCCATTAATCTACCCCCTTCCCCTCCATTAATCTACCCCTTCCCTCCATTAATCTACCCCCTCCCCTCCATTAATCTACCCCCCTCCCCTCCATTAATCTACCCTTTCCCTCCATTAATCTACCCCCTCCCCTCCATTAATCTACCCCCTCCCCTCCATTATCTACCCCTTCCCTCCATTAATCTACCCCCTCCCTCCATTAATCTACCCCTTCCCTCCATTAATCTACCCCTTCCCTCCATTAATCTACCACCTTCCCTCCATTAATCGACCCCCTCCCCTCCATTAATCTACCCCCTCCCCTCCATTAATCTACCCCCTTCCCTCCATTAATCTACCCCTCCCCTCCATTAATCTACCCCCTCCCCTCCATTAATCTACCCCTTCCCTCCATTAATCTACCCCCTCCCCTCCATTAATCTACCCCTTCCCCTCCATTAATCTACCCCCTCCCCTCCATTAATCTACCCCTCCCCTCCATTAATCTACCCCCTCCCCTCCATTAATCTACCCCCTCCCCTCCATTATCTTACCCCTTCCCTCCATTAATCTACACCCTCCCCTCCATTAATCTACCCCTCCCTCCATTAATCTAACCCCTTCCCCTCCCATTAATCTACCCCTCCCCTCCATTAATCTACCCCCTTCCCCTCCATTAATCTACCCCTCCCCTCCATTAATCTACCCCTCCCCTCCATTAATCTACCCCCTCCCCTCCATTAATCTACCCCCTCCCCTCCATTAATCTACCCCCTCCCCTCCATTAATCTACCCCCTCCCCTCCATTAATCTACCCCTTGCCCTCCATTAATCTACCCCCTCCCCTCCATTAATCTACCCCCTCCCCTCCATTATCTACCCCCTCCCTCCATTAATCTACCCCCTCCCTCCATTAATCTACCCCCTCCCCTCCATTAATCTACCCCCTCCCCTCCATTAATCTACCCCTCCCCTCCATTAATCTACCCCCTTCCCTCCATTAATCTACCCCCTCCCCTCCATTAATCTACCCCCTCCCCTCCATTAATCTACCCCCTCCCTCCATTAATCTACCCCTTCCCTCCATTAATCTACCCCCTCCCCTCCATTAATCTACCCCCTTCCCTCCATTAATCTACCCCCTTCCCTCCATTAATCTACCCCCTTCCCTCCATTAATCTACCCCTTCCCTCCATTAATCTACCCCCTCCCCTCCATTAATCTACCCCTTCCCCTCCATTAATCTACCCCTTCCCTCCATTAATCTACCCCCTCCCCTCCATTAATCTACCCCCTCCCCTCCATTAATCTACCCCCTCCCTCCATTAATCTACCCCTCCCCTCCATTAATCTACCCCTCCCCTCCATTAATCTACCCCCTTCCCTCCATTAATCTACCCCCTTCCCCTCTATTAATCTACCCCCTCCCCTCCATTAATCTACCCCTCCCCTCCATTAATCTACCCCCTCCCCTCCATTAATCTACCCCTTTCCCTCCATTAATCTACCCCCTCCCCTCCATTAATCTACCCCTTCCCCTCCATTAATCTACCCCCTCCCCTCCATTAATCTACCCCCTCCCCTCCATTAATCTACCCCCTCCCCTCCATTAATCTACCCCTTTCCCTCCATTAATCTACCCCTCCCCTCCATTAATCTACCCCCTTCCATCCATTAATCTACCCCCTTCCCTCCATTAATCTACCCCTTTCCCTCCATTAATCTACCCCCTCCCCTCCATTAATCTACCCCCTTCCCTCCATTAATCTACCCCCTCCCCTCCATTAATCTACCCCCTCCCCTCCATTAATCTACCCCCTTCCCCTCCATTAATCTACCCCCTCCCCTCCATTAATCTACCCCCTCCCCTCCATTAATCTACCCCTTTCCCTCCATTAATCTACCCCCTCCCCTCCATTAATCTACCCCCTCCCCTCCATTAATCTACCCCCTTTCCCTCCATTAATCTACCCCCTCCCCTCCATTAATCTACCCCCTTCCCTCCATTAATCTACCCCCTTTCCCTCCATTAATCTACCCCCTCCCCTCCATTAATCTACCCCCTCCCCTCCATTAATCTACCCCTCCCCTCCATTAATCTCGCCCCCTCCCCCTCCATTAATCTACCCCCTCCCCTCCATTAATCTACCCCTTTCCCTCCATTAATCTACCCCTCCCCTCCATTAATCTACCCCCTCCCCACCATTAATCTACCCCTTTCCCTCCATTAATCTACCCCCCTCCCCTCCATTAATCTACCCCTCCCCTCCATTAATCTACCCCCTTCCCTCCATTAATCTACCCCCTTCCCCTCCATTAATCTCCCCTCCCCTCCATTAATCTACCCCCTTCCCTCCATTAATCTACCCCCTCCCCTCCATTATCTACCCCTATCCCTCCATTAATCTACCCCCTCCCCTCCATTAATCTACCCCCTCCCCTCCATTAATCTACCCCCTACCCTCCATTAATCTACCCCCTCCCCTCCATTAATCTACCCCCTACCCTCCATTAATCTAACCCTTTCCCTCCATTAATCTGCCCCCTCCCCTCCATTAATCTAACCCTTTCCCTCCATTAATCTACCCTTTCCCTCCATTAATCTACCCCCTCCCCTCCATTAATCTAACCCTTTCCCTCCATTAATCTGCCCCCGTTCCCCTCCATTAATCTAACCCTTTCCCTCCATTAATCTAACCCTTTCCCTCCATTAATCTACCCCACCCCTCCATTAATCTACCCCACCCCTCCATTAATCTGCCCCCTCCCCTCCATTAATCTACTACCCACTCCCCTCCATTAATCTACCCCCCTCCCCTCCATTATCTACCCCTTCGCCCATCCATTAATCTACCCCTCCCCTCCATTAATCTACCCCCTCCCTCCATTAATCTACCCCTTTCCCTCCATTAATCTTACCCCTCCCCTCCATTATCTACCCCCTCCCCTCCATTAATCTACCCCTTCCCCTCCATTAATCTACCCCCTTCCCTCCATTAATCTACCCCCTCCCCTCCATTAATCTACCCCCTTCCCTCCATTAATCTAACCCCTCCCCTCCATTAATCTACCCCCTCCCCTCCATTAATCTACCCCTCCCCTCCATTAATGCTACCCCCTCCCCTCCATTAATCTACCCCCTCCCCTCCATTAATCTACCCCTTCCCTCCATTAATCTACCCCTCCCCTCCATTAATCTACCCCCTTTCCCTCCATTAATCTACCCCCTCCCCTCCATTAATCTACCCCCTCCCCTCCATTAATCTACCCCCTCCCCTCCATTAATCTACCCCCTACCCCTCCATTAATCTACCCCCTCCCCTCCATTAATCTACCCCCCTCCCCTCCATTAATCTACCCCTTTCCCTCCATTAATCTACCCCCTCCCCTCCATTAATCTACCCCCTCCCCTCCATTAATCTACCCGTTTCCCTCCTTAATCTACCCCCTACCCCTCCATTAATCTACCCCCTCCCCTCCATTATTCTACCCCCTCCCCTCCATTAATCTACCCCTCCCCTCCATTAATCTACCCCCTACCCTCCATTAATCTACCCCCTTTCCCTCCATTAATCTACCCCCTCCCCTCCATTAATCTACTCCCCCATTAAAAATCTACCCCCTCCCCTCCATTAATCTACCCCTACCCTCCATTAATCTACCCCCTCCCCTCCATTAATCTACCCCCCTCCCCTCCATTAATCTACCCCCTCCCCTCCATTAATCTACCCCTTTCCCTCCATTAATCTACCCCGAATATCTACCCCCTCCCCTCCATTAATCTACCCCTCCCCTCCATTAATCTACCCCCTCCCCTCCATTAATCTACCCCCTCCCCTCCATTAATCTACCCCTTTCCCTCCATTAATCTACCCCCTCCCCTCCATTAATCTACCCCTTTCCCTCCATTAATCTACCCCCTCCCCTCCATTAATCTACCCCCTCCCTCCATTAATCTACCCCCTCCCCCTCCATTAATCTACCCCTCCCCTCCATTAATCTACCCCTTTCCCTCCATTAATCTACCCCCTTTCCCTCCATTAATCTACCCCCTTCCCCTCCATTAATCTACCCCCTCCCCTCCATTAATCTACCCCTTCCCTCCATTAATCTACCCCCTCCCCTCCATTAATCTACCCCTTTCCCTCCATTAATCTACCCCTCCCCTCCATTAATCTACCCCCTCCCCTCCATTAATCTACCCCCTCCCCTCCATTAATCTACCCCCTCCCCTCCATTAATCTACCCCCCTCCCCTCCATTAATCTACCCCTTTCCCCTCCATTAATCTACCCCCTCCCCTCCATTAATCTACCCCCTCCCCTCCATTAATCTACCCCTCCCCTCCATTAATCTACCCCTTTCCCTCCATTAATCTACCCCCTCCCCTCCATTAATCTACCCCTTCCCTCCATTAATCTACCCCCTCCCTCCATTAATCTACCCCTTTCCCTCCATTAATCTACCCCCTCCCCTCCATTAATCTACCCCCTCCCTCCATTAATCTACCCCTCCCCTCCATTAATCTACCCCTTCCCTCCATTAATCTACCCCCTCCCCTCCATTAATCTACCCCCTCCCCTCCATTAATCTACCCCCTTCCCTCCATTAATCTACCCCCCTCCCCTCCATTAATCTAACCCCTCCCCTCCATTAATCTACCCCTTCCCCTCCATTATCTGACCCCTTCCCTCCATTAATCTACCCCCTCCCCTCCATTAATCTACCCCCTCCCTCCATTAATCTACCCCCTCCCCTCCATTAATCTACCCCTTTCCCTCCATTAATCTACCCCCTCCCCTCCATTAATCTACCCCTTCCCTCCATTAATCTACCCCCTCCCCTCCATTAATCTACCCCCTCCCTCCATTAATCTACCCCTTTCCCTCCATTAATCTACCCCTCCCCTCCATTAATCTACCCCCTTCCCCTCCATTAATCTACCCCATCCCTCCATTAATCTACCCCCTCCCCTCCATTAATCTACCCCTCCCCTCCATTAATCTACCCCCTCCCCTCCATTAATCTACCCCTTTCCCTCCATTAATCTACCCCTTTCCCTCCATTAATCTACCCCCTTCCCTCCATTAATCTACCCCCTCCCCTCCATTAATCTACCCCTTTCCCTCCATTAATCTACCCCCTCCCCTCCATTAATCTACCCCACCCCTCCATTAATCTACCCCCTCCCTCCATTAATCTACCCCCTCCCCTCCATTAATCTACCCCCTCCCCTCCATTAATCTACCCCCTCCCCTCCATTAATCTACCCCCTTCCCTCCATTAATCTACCCCTCCCCTCCATTAATCTACCCCCTCCCCTCCATTAATCTACCCCCTCCCTCCATTAATCTACCCCCACCCCTCCATTAATCTACCCCCTCCCCTCCATTAATCTACCCCTTCCCTCCATTAATCTACCCCCTCCCCTCCATTAATCTACCCCCTCCCTCCATTAATCTACCCCTCCCCTCCATTAATCTACCCCCTCCCCTCCATTAATCTACCCCTTTCCCTCCATTAATCTACCCCCTCCCCTCCATTAATCTACCCCCTCCCTCCATTAATCTACCCCCACCCCTCCATTAATCTACCCCTCCCCTCCATTAATCTACCCCTTTCCCTCCATTAATCTACCCCCCCTCCCCTCCATTAATCTACCCCCTTTCCCTCCATTAATCTACCCCCTCCCCTCCATTAATCTACCCCCTTTCCCTCCATTAATCTGCCCCCTCCCCTCCATTAATCTACCCCCTCCCCTCCATTGATCTTAACCCTCCCCTCCATTAATCTAAACCTTTGCCTCCATTAATCTACCCCCCTCCCCTCCATTAATCTACCCCCTCCCCTCCATTGATCTTAACCCCCTCCCCTCCATTAATCTAAACCTTTGCCTCCATTAATCTACCCCTTTCCCTCCATTAATCTACCCCCTCCCCTCCATTAATCTACCCCCTCCCCTCCATTAATCTACCCTTCCCTCCATTAATCTGCCCCCTCCCCTCCATTAATCTACCCCCTTCCCCTCCATTAATCTAAACCCTTTGCCTCCATTAATCTACCCCTTTCCCTCCATTAATCTACCCCCCTACCCTCCATTAATCTACCCCTTTCCCTCCATTAATCTACCCCCTCCCTCCATTAATCTACCCCCTCCCCTCCATTAATCTACCCCCTACCCTCCATTAATCTACCCCCACCCCTCCATTAATCTACCCCTTTCCCTCCATTAATCTGCCCCCTCCCCTCCATTAATCTACCCCCTCCCCTCCATTAATCTACCCCCTCCCCTCCATTAATCTACCCCCTCCCCTCCATTAATCTACCCCCTCCCCTCCATTAATCTACCCCTTTCCCTCCATTAATCTACCCCCTCCCCTCCATTAATCTACCCCCTCCCCTCCATTAATCTACCCCCACCCCTCCATTAATCTACCCCCTCCCCTCCATTAATCTACCCCCTCCCCTCCATTAATCTACGCCTTTCCCTCCATTAATCTACCCCCACCCCTCCATTAATCTACCCCCTCCCCTCCATTAATCTACCCCTTCCCCTCCATTAATCTACCCCCTCCCCTCCATTAATCTACCCCTTTCCCTCCATTAATCTACCCCTTTCCCCTCCATAATCTACCCCTCCCCTCCATTAATCTGCCCCCTTCCCCTCCATTAATCTACCCCCTCCCCTCCATTAATCTACCCCTTTCCCTCCATTAATCTACCCCCACCCCTCCATTAATCTACCCCCTCCCCTCCATTAATCTACCCCTTTCCCTCCATTAATCTACCCCCACCCCTCCATTAATCTGCCCCTTTCCCTCCATTAATCTACCCCCACCCCTCCATTAATCTACCCCCTCCCCTCCATTAATCTACCCCTTTCCCTCCATTAATCTACCCCCTCCCCTCCATTAATCTACCCCCTCCCCTCCATTAATCTACCCCCTCCCCTCCATTAATCTACCCCTTTCCCTCCATTAATCTACCCCTTTCCCTCCATTAATCTACCCCCTCCCCTCCATTAATCTACCCCCTCCCCTCCATTAATCTACCCCCTCCCCTCCATTAATCTACCCCCACCCCTCCATTAATCTACCCCCTTTCCCTCCATTAATCTACCCCCTCCCCTCCATTAATCTAACCCTTTCCCTCCATTAATCTAACCCTTTCCCTCCATTAATCTACCCCTTTCCCTCCATTAATCTACCCCCTCCCCTCCATTAATCTACCCCCTCCCCTCCATTAATCTAACCCTTTCCCTCCATTAATCTACCCCCTCCCCTCCATTAATCTACCCCCTACCCTCCATTAATCTACCCCCTCCCCTCCATTAATCTACCCCCTCCCCTCCATTAATCTACCCCCTCCCCTCCATTAATCTACCCCCTCCCCCTCCATTAATCTACCCCCTCCCCTCCATTAATCTACCCCCTCCCCTCCATTAATCTACCCCTTTCCCTCCATTAATCTACCCCCTCCCCTCCATTAATCTACCCCCTCCCCTCCATTAATCTACCCCCACCCCTCCATTAATCTACCCCCTACCCTCCATTAATCTACCCCCACCCCTCCATTAATCTACCCCCTACCCTCCATTAATCTATCCCCTCCCCTCCATTAATCTACCCCCTTCCCCTCCATTAATCTACCCCCTTCCCTCCATTAATCTACCCCCCTCCCCTCCATTAATCTACCCCCTCCCCTCCATTAATCTACCCCCTCCCCTCCATTAATCTACCCCCTCCCCTCCATTAATCTACCCCCTACCCTCCATTAATCTACCCCCTCCCCTCCATTAATCTACCCCCTCCCCTCCATTAATCTACCCCTTTCCCTCCATTAATCTACCCCCTCCCCTCCATTAATCTACCCCCTCCCCTCCATTAATCTACCCCTTTCCCTCCATTAATCTACCCCCTCCCCTCCATTAATCTACCCCCTCCCCTCCATTAATCTACCCCCTCCCCTCCATTAATCTACCCCCTACCCTCCATTAATCTACCCCCTCCCCTCCATTAATCTACCCCCTCCCCTCCATTAATCTACCCCCTACCCTCCATTAATCTACCCCCTCCCCTCCATTAATCTACCCCCTCCCCTCCATTAATCTACCCCCTCCCCTCCATTAATCTACCCCCTCCCCTCCATTAATCTACCCCTACCCTCCATTAATCTGCCCCCTCCCCTCCATTAATCTACCCCCTCCCCTCCATTAATCTACCCCCTCCCCTCCATTAATCTACCCCCTCCCCTCCATTAATCTACCCCTTCCCTCCATTAATCTACCCCTTTCCCTCCATTAATCTGCCCCCTCCCCTCCATTAATCTACCCCCTTTCCCTCCATTAATCTACCCCTTTCCCTCCATTAATCTACCCCCTCCCCTCCATTAATCTACCCCCTCCCCTCCATTAATCTACCCCTTTCCCTCCATTAATCTACCCCTTTCCCTCCATTAATCTACCCCCTCCCCTCCATTAATCTACCCCTTTCCCTCCATTAATCTACCCCTTTCCCTCCATTAATCTACCCCCTCCCCTCCATTAATCTACCCCCTCCCCTCCATTAATCTACCCCTTTCCCTCCATTAATCTACCCCTTTCCCTCCATTAATCTACCCCCTCCCCTCCATTAATCTACCCCTTTCCCTCCATTAATCTACCCCTTTCCCTCCATTAATCTACCCCTTTCCCTCCATTAATCTACCCCCTCCCCTCCATTAATCTACCCCCTCCCCTCCATTAATCTACCCCTTTCCCTCCATTAATCTACCCCCTCCCCTCCATTAATCTACCCCCTCCCCTCCATTAATCTACCCCCTCCCCTCCATTAATCTACCCCCTCCCCTCCATTAATCTACCCCCTCCCCTCCATTAATCTACCCCCACCCCTCCATTAATCTACCCCCTCCCCTCCATTAATCTGCCCCCTTCCCTCCATTAATCTACCCCCTCCCTCCATTAATCTACCCCTTTCCCTCCATTAATCTACCCCCTCCACTCCATTAATCTACCCCCCTCCCCTCCATTAATCTACCCCTTCCCTCCATTAATCTACCCCCTCCCCTCCATTAATCTACCCCCTTCCCCTCCATTAATCTACCCCCTCCCTCCATTAATCTACCCCCTTCCCTCCATTAATCTACCCCTTTCCCTCCATTAATCTACCCCTTTCCCTCCATTAATCTACCCCCTCCCCTCCATTAATCTACCCCTTTCCATCCATTAATCTACCCCCTCCCCTCCATTAATCTACCCCTCCCCTCCATTAATCTACCCCTTCCCTCCATTAATCTACCCCCTCCCCTCCATTAATCTACCCCCTCCCCTCCATTAATCTCCCCCTTCCCTCCATTAATCTACCCCTTTCCCTCCATTAATCTACCCCCTTCCCTCCATTAATCTACCCCCTCCCCTCCATTAATCTACCCCTTTCCCTCCATTAATCTACCCCCTTCCCTCCATTAATCTACCCCTTTCCCTCCATTAATCTACCCCCTCCCCTCCATTAATCTACCCCTTTCCCTCCATTAATCTACCCCCTCCCCTCCATTAATCTTCCCCCTTCCCTCCATTAATCTACCCCCCCCCTCCATTAATCTACCCCCTTCCCTCCATTAATCTACCCCTTTCCCTCCATTAATCTACCCCCTACCCTCCATTAATCTACCCCTTTCCCTCCATTAATCTACCCCCTACCCTCCATTAATCTACCCCCTCCCCTCCATTAATCTACCCCCTCCCCTCCATTAATCTACCCCCTCCCCTCCATTAATCTACCCCTTTCCCTCCATTAATCTACCCCCTCCCCTCCATTAATCTACCCCCTCCCCTCCATTAATCTACCCCCTCCCCTCCATTAATCTACCCCTTTCCCTCCATTAATCTACCCCCTCCCCTCCATTAATCTACCCCCTACCCTCCATTAATCTGCCCCCTACCCTCCATTAATCTACCCCCTCCCCTCCATTAATCTGCCCCCTACCCTCCATTAATCTACCCCTTTCCCTCCATTAATCTGCCCCCTCCCCTCCATTAATCTACCCCCTACCCTCCATTAATCTACCCCTCCCCTCCATTAATCTACCCCCTACCCTCCATTAATCTACCCCCTCCCCTCCATTAATCTACCCCCTACCCTCCATTAATCTACCCCTTTCCCTCCATTAATCTACCCCCTACCCTCCATTAATCTGCCCCCTCCCCTCCATTAATCTACCCCCTACCCTCCATCAATCTACCCCTTTCCCTCCATTAATCTACCCCCTACCCTCCATTAATCTACCCCCTCCCCTCCATTAATCTACCCCCTCCCCTCCATTAATCTACCCCTTTCCCTCCATTAATCTACCCCCTCCCCTCCATTAATCTACCCCCTCCCCTCCATTAATCTACCCCCACCCCTCCATTAATCTACCCCCTCCCCTCCATTAATCTACCCCCTCCCCTCCATTAATCTACCCCCTCCCCTCCATTAATCTACCCCCTCCCTCCATTAATCTACCCCCTCCCCTCCATTAATCTACCCCTCCCCTCCATTAATCTACCCCCTCCCCTCCATTAATCTACCCCTCCCCTCCATTAATCTACCCCCTCCCCTCCATTAATCTACCCCCACCCCTCCATTAATCTACCCCCTCCCCTCCATTAATCTGCCCCCTCCCCTCCATTAATCTACCCCTTTCCCTCCATTAATCTACCCCTTTCCCTCCATTAATCTACCCCTTTCCCTCCATTAATCTACCCCTTTCCCTCCATTAATCTACCCCCTCCCCTCCATTAATCTACCCCCTCCCCTCCATTAATCTACCCCCTCCCCTCCATTAATCTACCCCTTTCCCTCCATTAATCTACCCCCTCCCCTCCATTAATCTACCCCCTCCCCTCCATTAATCTACCCCCTCCCCTCCATTAATCTACCCCCTCCCCTCCATTAATCTGCCCCCTCCCCTCCATTAATCTGCCCCCTCCCCTCCATTAATCTACCCCCTCCCCTCCATTAATCTACCCCTTTCCCTCCATTAATCTACCCCCTACCCTCCATTAATCTACCCCTTTCCCTCCATTAATCTACCCCTTTCCCTCCATTAATCTACCCCCTACCCTCCATTAATCTACCCCTTTCCCTCCATTAATCTACCCCCTACCCTCCATTAATCTACCCCCTCCCCTCCATTAATCTACCCCCTCCCCTCCATTAATCTACCCCCTCCCCTCCATTAATCTACCCCTTTCCCTCCATTAATCTACCCCCTCCCCTCCATTAATCTACCCCCTCCCCTCCATTAATCTACCCCCTCCCCTCCATTAATCTACCCCTTTCCCTCCATTAATCTACCCCCTCCCCTCCATTAATCTACCCCCTACCCTCCATTAATCTGCCCCCTACCCTCCATTAATCTACCCCCTCCCCTCCATTAATCTGCCCCCTACCCTCCATTAATCTACCCCTTTCCCTCCATTAATCTGCCCCCTCCCCTCCATTAATCTACCCCCTACCCTCCATTAATCTACCCCTCCCCTCCATTAATCTACCCCCTACCCTCCATTAATCTACCCCTCCCCTCCATTAATCTACCCCCTACCCTCCATTAATCTACCCCTTTCCCTCCATTAATCTACCCCCTCCCCTCCATTAATCTGCCCCCTACCCTCCATTAATCTACCCCTCCCCTCCATTAATCTACCCCTTTCCCTCCATTAATCTACCCCCTACCCTCCATTAATCTACCCCCTCCCCTCCATTAATCTACCCCCTCCCCTCCATTAATCTACCCCCTCCCCTCCATTAATCTACCCCTTTCCCTCCATTAATCTACCCCCTCCCCTCCATTAATCTACCCCCTCCCCTCCATTAATCTACCCCCACCCCTCCATTAATCTACCCCCTCCCCTCCATTAATCTACCCCCTTCCCCTCCATTAATCTACCCCCTCCCCTCCATTAATCTACCCCTCCCTCCATTAATCTACCCCCTCCCCTCCATTAATCTACCCCCTCCCCTCCATTAATCTGCCCCCTCCCCTCCATTAATCTACCCCTTTCCCTCCATTAATCTACCCCTTCCCCTCCATTAATCTACCCCTTCCCTCCATTAATCTACCCCCTCCCCTCCATTAATCTACCCCCTCCCCTCCATTAATCTACCCCCTCCCCTCCATTAATCTACCCCCTCCCCTCCATTAATCTACCCCTTCCCTCCATTAATCTACCCCCTCCCCTCCATTAATCTACCCCCTCCCCTCCATTAATCTACCCCCTCCCCTCCATTAATCTGCCCCCTCCCCTCCATTAATCTGCCCCCTCCCCTCCATTAATCTACCCCCTCCCCTCCATTAATCTAACCTTTTCCCTCCATTAATCTACCCCTTTCCCTCCATTAATCTACCCCTTTCCCTCCATTAATCTACCCCCTCCCCTCCATTAATCTACCCCCACCCCTCCATTAATCTACCCCCTCCCCTCCATTATTCTACTCTCCTCCTGTCCGTTAATCTACTCCCCTCCCCAGCCATTAATGTACCCTCTCTCCTCCCCTATTCATTAATCTATGCCGCTCCCTCCCTGTCCATAATGTAACCCTCCCTTCCTTCCTCGTCCCCAAAGCTAAACACTCGCATATAATCAACATGCATTCATTAGCTGAACATCCCATTTAGTAACTTAACTTCACTTCCAAAATTCTACAGATTCTGGAATGGTTCCTGAAGATTGGAAGGCAGCAAAAGTCACCCCACTATTTAAGAAGAGAGAGAGAGAGAGAGAAAACAGGGAACTACAGACCTGTTAGACTGACATCAGTAGTAGTGAAAATTCTAGGATCAGTTCTAAAGGATGTGATAAATGGATACTTGGATAATTATGATCTGGTTGGATAAAGTCAGCATAGATTTGCGAAATCATATTTGACGAACCTGTTGGAGTTTTTTGAGGATGTTACTAACAGAATTAATGAAGGGGAGTTGATGGACGTAGTGTACTTGGATTTTCAGAAGGTTTTTGATAAAGTCCCCCACAGGAGGTTGGTTAACAAAATTAAAGCACATGGGATAGGAGGCTATATACTGACATGGATTAAGGATTGGCTAACAGACAGAAAACAGAGAGTAGGAATAAATGGGTCATTCTCACGTTGACAGGCTGTGACTAGTGGGATACCACAGGGATCAGAACTTGGGCCCCAGTTGTTCACAATCTATATCAATGATTTGGATGTGGGGACCAAATGTAATATTTCCAAGTTTGCGGAAGATACAAAGTTAGGTGGGAATGTGTGTTGTGAGGAAGATGTAAAGTGGTTACACGAGGATTTGGACAGACTTAGTGAATGGGCAAGAACATGGCAGATGGAATATAATATGGAAAAATGTGAGGTTGTCCACTTTGGTAGGAGGAACGAATGTACAGAGTATTTCCTAAATGGTAAGAGATTAGAAAGTGTAGATGTACAAAGGGACCTGGGCGTCCTTGTCAATAAGTCACTGAAAGCCAACATGCAGGTGCAGCAGGCAGTTAGGAAGCTAAGGGAATGTTAGCCTTTACCACAAGAGGATTTGAGTACAGGAGGAGTGAAGTCTTGTTTTAATTGTATAGAAGCTTGGTTAGACCACACCTGGAGTACTGTGTGCAGTTTGGTCCCATTACCTCAGAAAGGATATTATTGCCACAAAGGGAGTGCAACGAAGGTTCACCAGACTTGTTCCTTGGATCGCAGGACTGTCCTATGAAGAGAGATTGGGGAAACTGGGTCTGTATTCTCTAGAGTTTCGAAGAATGAGAGGTGATCTCATTGAAACCTACAAAATACTTAAAGGGACAGAGAGGGAAGATGCAGGTGAGACGTTTCCCCTGGCTGGCGATAGACTAGATAGATAGTTCTAGATGAACCAGGGGACACAATTTCAAAATAAGGGGGAAGCCACTTAGGACCGAGATGAGGAGAAATTTCTTTGTTCAGAGGGTTGTGAATCTTTGGAATTCTCTACCCCAGAGAGCCGTGGAAGATCAATCATTGAGTGGGTTTAAAGCAGAGATTGACAGATTTCTAAATACTAATGACATAAAGGGATATGGGGATAGTGTGGGATAAAGGCATTGAAGTGGATCATTTGAATGACAGAGCAGACTCGATGGGCTGAATGGCCTAGTCCTGCTCCTATGGTCCTATGTCAGACTCTTTAACCTGTAGCAATCACATTAACCTAACCTTCACTCAGTCACTTAAACCACCTTCCACCTGCCAGTAACTGAACCCGAACTCACTAACCTAATCCCTGCTCATTAACCTGATTAAAATTTATTAACCTATACCCTGTTCATTAATCTCATAGAGTCATAGTCATAGAGTCACATGGGTCTACAGCACAGAAAAAGGCCCTTCGGCCCATCGAGTCTGCGCCAGTCAAACAAGTACCTAACTATTCTAATCCCATTTTCCAGCGCTAGGCCCATAGCCTGTATGCCATGGCATCGCGAGTGCACATCCAAATACTTCTTAAATGTTATGAGGGTTTTTGCCTCTACCACCCTTTCAGGTTCCAGATTCCCACCACCCTCTGGGTGAAAAAATTCTTCCTCACATCCCCTCTAAACCTCCTGCCCCTTACCTTAAATCTATGTCCCCTGGTTATTGATCCCTCCACCAAGGGGAAAAGTTCCTTCCTGTCTACCCTATCTACGCCCCTCATAATTTTATACACCTCAGTCATGTCCCCCCTCAATCTCCTCTGCTCCAGGGAAAATAACCCCAGTCTATCCAATCTCTCCTCATAACTAAAACTCTCCAGCCCAGGCAACATCCTGGTAAATCTCCTCTGCACTCTCTCTAGTGCAATCACATCCTTCCTATAATGCAGATTCCAGACTGCATGCAATACTCTAGCTGTGGCACAACCAGCGTTTTATACAGTTCCAGCAGAACCTCCCTGGTCTTATATTCTATGCCTTGGCTAATAAAGGCAAGTATCCCATATGCCTTCTTAACCACCCTATCTACCTGTCCCGCTACCTTAAGGGACAGGAGGACATGTACACCGAGGTCCCTCTGATCCCAGGGTCCTACCATTCTTCGTGTATTCCCGTGCCTTTTTTGTCTTGCCCCAGTGCATCACCTCACACTTATCTGGATTAAAGTCCATTTGTTACTGATCAGCCCATCTGACCAGCCCGTCTATATCCTCCTGTAATCTAAGGCTATCCTCCTCACTATTTACCACCCCACCAATTTTGGTGTCATCTGCGAACTTACTGATCAACCCTCCTACATTCAAGTCTAAATCGTTTATATATACCACAAACAGCAAGGGACCCAACACCGATCCCTGTGGAACCCCACTGGACACAGGCATCCAGTCACAAAAACATCCCTCGACCATCACCCTCTGCTCCCTGCCACTCAGCCAATTCTGGATCTAATTTGCCAAATTGCCTTGGATCCCATGGGCTTTTACCTTTGTTATCAGTCTCCTATGAGGGACCTTATCAAAAGCCTTGCTGAAGTCCAAGTAGACTATGTCAAATGCATTGCCCTTATCTACACACCTGGTCACCTCTTCGAAAAATTCAATCAAATTTGTCAGACATGACCTCCCCTGAATAAAACCACGCTGATTGTCCTTGATTAATCTCTGTCTCTCCAAGTGTAGATTAATTCTGTCCCCTGGAATTGCTTCCAATAGTTTCCCCACCACTGAGGTTAGACTGACTGGCCTGTAGTTCCCTGGTTTATCCCTTCCTCCCTTCTTGAACAACGGAACCACATTGGCTGTCCTCCAGTCCTCTGGCACCTCTCCTGTGGTTAGAGAGATATTGAAAATTATTGCCAGCGCCCCTGCTATCTCCCCCCTTGTCTCACTCAACAGCCTGGGATACATTTCATCCGGGCCTGGAGATTTATCTACTTTTAAGCCTGCCAGACCACTTAGAACCTCTTCCCTTTCTATGCTAATTTCTTTAATTATATCACAGTCCTCCTACCTGATTTCCATACTCACATTGTTCCTCTCACTTGTGAACACCAACACAAAGTATTCATTTAGAACCCTACCTACATCTTCCAGCTCCACACATAAATTACCACTATGGTCCTTAATGGGCCCTACTCTTTCTCTAGTTATCCTCTTACTCTTAATGTACTAGTAAAATAACTTTGGATTTTCCTTTATTTCACCTGCTGATGTTTTTTCATGCCCCCTTTTTGCTCTCCTAATTTCCTTTTTAAGTTCTCCCCTACACATCCTATACTCCTCTAGGGCTTCCGCTGTTTTGAGCCCTCGGTATCTGCCATAAGCCTCCCTTTTTCTCTTTATCCAATCCTGTATATCCCTCGACATCCAGGGGTCCCTGGATTTGTTGGTCCCACCCTTTGTCTTTACTGGAATATGTTGGCCCTGTCCTCTCCCTATTTCCTTCTTCAATGAGTCCCACTGCTCTGATGCAGATTTACCTAAAAGTAGCTGCTCCCAGTCCACTCTTGCCAAATCATATATGATCTTATTAAAATTGGCCTTCCCCCAATTTAGTACTCTGATTTCTGGCCCATCCTTGTCCTTTCCATACCAACCTTGAATGTAATGGAGTTATGATCACTATCTGCAAAATGCTCTCCCACTGATACCTCTACCACTTGCCCAGATTCATTCCCTAAAATTAAGCCCAGGACCGCCCCCTCTCTTGTAGGACCTTCTACATATTGGCTTAAAAAGCTCTCCTGGATGCATTTTAAGAATTCCGCTCCCTCTAAACCTATAACACTATGACTAACCCAGGTAATGTTGGGGAAGTTGAAATCCCTCACTATTACTACCCTATTATGTTTACACTTCTCTGAAATTTGCCTAGATATCTGCCCTTCTATTTCCCTCTGACTGTTTGGGGGCCTATAGTACACTCCAAGCAGTTCTACCCTTATGGCTTCATTTGAGGAACCTTCTAAGATGTCATCCCTCCTTACTGCTGGAATTGATTCCTTGATCAATATTGCAATACCCCCTCCTCTTTTACCTCCTTCCCTGTCTTGCCTGAAGACCCTATATCCTGGAATATTGAGCTGCCAATCCTGCCCCTCTCTCAACCATGTCTCTGTGACAGCAATGACATCAGACTTCCATGTGTTAATCTGTGCCCTCAACTCATTTGCCTTATTTGTTAGGCTCCTTGCATTAAAATAAATACCATCCAACCTTGCCAAAATCCCTTGTGCCTTAACTGGCCTATAATTTCTATGCCTTCCAGACTGACTTGCTCTCTCTTCTAATTTTGGCTGTGCATCTCCTCCTGCTGAACCTCCCCTCAGGATCCCATCCCCCTGCCAAGTTAGTTTAAACCCTCCCCAACAGCACTAGCGAACCTCCCCGCAAGGATGTTGGTCCCATTCAGATTCAGGTGCAGCCCGTCTGCCTTGTACAGGTCCCACCGCCCCTAGAAACGGTCCCAATTTCCCAGAAATCTGAAGCCCTCCCTCCTGCACCATCTCTCCAGCCACGCATTCATCTGGACTAACCTCCTATTTCTATACTCACTAGCATGTGGCACTGGAAGTAATCCAGAGATTACTACCTTTGAGGTCCTGTTTTTTAATCTGCTTCCTAGCTCCCTAAATTCTCCTTGCAGCACCTCATCCCTCTTTCTCCCTGTGTCGTTGGTACCAATATGTACTACGATCTCTGTCTGTTTTACCTCCCCCTTTAGGATATTGTTCAGTGACATCCTTGACCCTGGTACCAGGGAGGCAATGTACCATCCTGGAGTCATGTCTACGGCCACAGAAACGCCTGTCTGTTCCCCTTACTATCGAGTCTCCTACCACTATTGCTCTTCCCCTCTGTTTCCTGCCTCCCAGTGCAGCTGAGCCACTCACAGTGCCATGAGTGTGGCTGCTCTCCCCAGAGGAACTGTCACTCTCACCGTTTTCCAACATAGAGAAACGGTTCTCGAGCGAGATGCACCCTGGGGATTTCCTGTCTACCTGCCTGACACCTTTCTTCTGACTGATGGTCACCCATTCCCTCTCTGTCTGCAATTCCGTAAGCTGTGGGGTGACCACATCTAACAATGTGCTATCCACGAAACTCTCAGCCTCGCAGATGTACCTCAGTGTCTCCAGCTGCTGCTCAGGATCCGAAACTCAGAGCTCAAGTAGCTGCAGCTGGTGGCACTTCCTGCACACGTGGTCATTCAGAGCGCAAGGAGCATCTAGGATTTCCCACATGTTGCAGGCGGTACATAACACGGGACTGAGCTGCCCTGCCATTCCTCTAGTTGGAAAAAACCCTTACTTTAAGTTAAATACAGTAGAAAAACATAAAATTATGTATGTACTTTAAATCAAATCTAGAACACTTACCTTTCCTTAGTTTATTCTGTTTTAAACTGGAGAAAAACACTTACCCATTACTCAACAATCAGCTCTCACCTTTGTGCTGATTTCACTTTTTGAATCTTTCCCGCACTCACGCTGGTTCTAATCTCTCTGCCGTTCTCTCGCGCTGTCTTGTGATGTCACTCTTGTTATTTTCAACAAGAACTGACTGCAGGACACTCTTCCCAGACTGCTTCACCGCAATGCTGACTGCAGGACACTCTTCCCAGACTGCTTCACCGCGATGCCGACTGCAGGACACTCCTCCCAGACTGCTTCACCATGATGCTGACTGCAGGACACTCCTCCCAGACTGCTTCACCGCGATGCTGACTGCAGGACACTCCTCCCAGACTGCTTCACCATGATGCTGACTGCAGGACACTCTTCCCAGACTGCTTCACCGCAATGCTGACTGCAGGACACTCTTCCCAGACTGCTTCACCATGATGCTGACTGCAGGACACTCTTCCCAGAATGTTTCATCGCGATGCTGACTGCAGGACACTCTTCCCAGAATGTTTCATCGTGATGCTGACTGCAGGACACTCTTCCCAGGCTGCTTCACCATGATGCTGACTGCAGGACACTCTTCCCAGACTGCTTCACCATGATGCTGACTGCAGGACACTCTTCCCAGAATGTTTCATCGCGATGCTGACTGCTGGACACTCTTCCCAGAATGTTTCATCGTGATGCTGACTGCAGGACACTCTTCCCAGGCTGCTTCACCATGATGCTGACTGCAGAACACTCTTCCCAGACTGCTTCACCGTGATGCTGACTGCAGGACACTCTTCCCAGACTGCTTCATCGTAATGCTGACTGCAGAACACTCTTCCCAAACTGCTTCACCGTGATGCTGACTGCAGGACACTCTTCCCAGACTGCTTCACCGCGATGGTGAATGCAGGACACTCTTCCCAGACTGCTTCACCGCGATGCTGACTGCAGGACACTCTTCCCAGACTGCTTCACCACGATGCTGACTGCAGGACACTCTTCCCAGACTGCTTCACCGCGATGCTGACTGCAGGACACTCTTCCCAGACTGCTTCACCGCGATGCTGACTGCAGGACACTCTTCCCAGACTGCTTCACCGCGATGCTGACTGCAGGATACTTTTCCCAAACTGCTTCATCGTAATGCTGACTGCAGGACACATTTCCCAGGCTGCTTCACCGCGATGCTGACTGCAGGACTCTCTTCCCAGACTGCTTCACCGCGATGCTGACTGCAGGACACTCTTCCCAGACTGCTTCACCGTGATGCTGACTGCAGGACACTCTTCCCAGACTGCTTCACCGCGATGCTGACTGCAGGACACTCTTCCCAGACTGCTTCACCGGGATGCTGTCTGCAGAACACTCTTCCCAGGCTGCTTCACCGGGATGCTGACTGCAGGACACTCTTCCCAGAATGCTTCACCGCGATGTTGACTGCAGGACACACTTCCCAGACTGCTTCACCGCGATGCTAACTGCAGGACACTCTTCCCAGACTGCTTCACCGCAATGCTGACTGCAGGACACTTTTCCCAGACTGCTTCACCGCGATGCTGACTGCAGGACACTCTTCCCAGACTGCTTCACCATGATGCTGACTGCAGGACACTCTTCCCAGACTGCTTCACCATGATGCTGACTGCAGGACACTCTTCCCAGACTGCTTCACTGTGATGCTGACTGCAGGATACTCTTCCCAGACTGCTTCACCGCGATGCTGACTGCAGGACACTCTTCCCAGACAGCTTCACCGCGATGCTGACTGCAGGACACTCTTCCCAGAATGCTTCACCGTGATGCTGACTGCAGGACACTCTTCCCAGACTGCTTCACCGCGATGCTGACTGCAGGACACTCTTCCCAGACTGCTTCAATGCGATGCTGACTGCAGGATACTCTTCCCAGACTGCTTCACCGCGATGCTGACTGCAGGATACTCTTCCCAGACTGCTTCACCGCGATGCTGACTGCAGGATACTCTTCCCAGACTGCTTCACCACGATGCTGACTGCAGGACACTCTTCCCAAGTTAAATCTGATTTAAACTCATTAACCTTATTGAATTTCTGTCACTGTTCTGAGAGGTGCATTAGATTTTCAAACGCATTTTGTCATGAATTATTCCAGTTACACTCCCTCCATTGACAGCAAGTGGTTGACCCCTGGTCACCAACTGCCAACTGCCCTTCCCCACTGTCCTGCCATTGGTTAGCCCATCCCATCCTTGTGACAACACCTTTGTCTGACCAATCAGACAACAAACAGGCTCTTAATGACTCGATTGGATGAATCTGGACTGTCATTCAAAGAGGTTTTTAACCCATTATCAATTTTTTATAACGAATAAAAGTTCAAAGAAAATGAAAATAATCACTTCATTTTATTGACTATGTTATTAATTTCCTTGGTTTTTGCCAGCCGCAGGACTTAATTAACCTTCCATTCATGGAGACTTGAGGATAACCCTGAAGGGTTGGTAAACCCTCATTGAGTGTCCAGTGCCTATTCAGAGTAATCCTTCATTACTAACACTGCCAGCATGTCCAGTCAGTGGGTTTCATGCCCCAGCTCCTGAAGGGAGAAATGTCAAAAAGGGAGGGAGACAGAGAGTAGGAAATTACAGGCCAGTTAGCCTAACATCTGTCACAGGGAAAATGTTAGAAATTTTTTTTTTAAGTTGTGATAGCAGGGCAGAGTCAACATGGTTTTGTGAAATGGAAATCATGTTTAACCAATTTATTGGAGTTCTTTGAAGGAGACATATGTGCTGTGGATAAAGGGGAACCGGTGGATGTGCTGCGCTTAGATTTCCAGAAGGCATTTGATAAAGTGCCACATCAAAGGTTATTGCAGAAAATAAAAGCTCATGGTGTAGGGGGTAACATATTTCCATGGATAGGAGATTGGCTGGCTAACAGGAAGCAGAGAGTTGGCATAAATGGGTCATTATCTGGTTGGCAAGATGTAACACGTGGTGTGCCACAGGGATCAGTGCTGGGGCATCAACTGTTTACAATTTATATAAATGATTTGGATGAAGGAATTGCTAAATTTGCTGATGACACAAAGATAGGTAGGAAAATAAATTATGAAGAGAACATAAGGAGACTACAAACAGATATAGATAGGTAAAGTGAGTGGGCAAATGCCTGGCAAATGGAGTTTAATGTGGGAAAATGTGAAATCGTCCATTTTGGCAGGAAGAATAAAAAAAGAAGCTTATTATCTAAATGGTGAGAGATTGCAGAGCTCTGAGATTCAGAGGGATCTGGGTGTCCTAGTGCATGAATCACAAAAGGTTAGTATGCAGTTACAGCAAGTAATTAGGAAAGCTAATAGAATGTTATTGTTTATTGCGAGGGGAATTGAATACAAAAGTAGGGAGGTTATGCTTCAGTTATACAGAGCATTGGTGAGACCACATCTGGAGCACTGTGTACAGTATTGGTCTCCTTAGTTGAAGAAGGATGTAAATGTATTAGAAGCAGTTCAGAGAGAGTTAATTAGACTAATACCAGGAATGGGCGAGTTGTCTTATGAGGAAAGGTTGGACAGACTGGGCTTGTATCGGCTGGAGTTTGGAAAGGTAAGTGGCGATTTGATTGAAACGTATCAGATCCTGAGGGGTCTTGACAGGGTGGATGTGGAGAGAATGTTTCCTCTTGTGGGAGAATCTAGAACTAGGGGTCACTTTACAAATAAGGGGTCACCCCATTTAGGACAGAGATGAGGAGAATTTTTTCTCTCAGAGGGTTGTGAGCCTTTGGAACTCTCTTCCTCAAAAGGTGGTGGAAGCAAAGTCTTAGAATATTTTTAAGGCAGAGCTAGATAGATTCTTGATAAGCAAGGGGGTGAAAGGTTATTGGGGGTAGGCAGGAATGTGGGGTTGAGGTTACTATCAGATCAGCCAAGATCTTATTGAATGATGGAGCAGGCTCGAGGGGCCGAGTGGCCTACTCCTGCTCCTAATTCAGATGTTTCCATGTTCAATATGGTAGAAACTGCCCATAGGAAAGGCTGGATGGGGCTCTGTGGGTGGGGGTCTTTGAGTCATTATGGGTCAAAGATATCAATCCGGAGCTGGAATTCAGATCTGAATTCGCTGCAGTGATCAGGAGAGACTTCCTCACTTGTGGAGGATATTTATTTGGTTCAATATTGTTACAGTTTTGACCAGCGTGTTGCAAATGCGTCCACCGTATCTTGTGCACTGGGGGAGCCCAGCACATCAGTACGGAAGATAAGACTGAAGCATTTGCAACAATCTTCAGCCAGAAGTGCAGAGTGGATGATCCATCTCGGCCTCCTCCGGAGGTCCCCAGCATCACAGATTCCAGTCTTCAGCCAATTCAATTCACTCCACGTGATATTAAGAAAGGGCTGAAGGCACTGGATACTGCAAAGGCTATGGGTCCTGACAATATTCCAGCAATAGTACTGAAGATTTGTGCTCCAGAACTTGCTGTGCCCCTAGCCAAGCTGCTCCAGTACAACTACAACACTGGCATCTACTCGGCTATGTGGAAAATTGCCCAGGTATGTCCTGTACGCAAAAAGCAGGACAAATCCAACCCGGCCAATTACTGCCCCTTCAGTCTACTCTCCATCATCAGTAAAGTCATGGAAGGGGTTATCAACAGTGCTATCAAGCAGCACTTGCTTACCAATAACCTGCTCACTGATGCCCAGTTTGGGTTCTGCCAGGGTCACTCAGCTCCTGACCTCATTACAGCCTTGGTTCAAACATGGACAAAAGAGCTGAACTCCCGAGATGAGGTGAGAGTGACTGCCCTTGACATCAAGGCAGCATTTGACCGAGTGTGGCATCAAGGAGCCCTAGCAAAACTGGAGTCAATGGGAATCAGGGGTAAAACTCTCCACTGGTTGGAGTCATACCCAGCACAAAGGAAGATGGTTGTGGTTGTTGGAGGTCAGTCATCTCAGCTTCAGGGCATCACTGCAGGAGTTCCTCAGGGTAGTGTCCTCGGCCCAACCATCTTCAGCTGCTTCATCAATGACCTTCCTTCCATCGTAAGGTCAGAAGTGGGGATGTTCACTGATGATTGCACAATGTTCAGCACCATTCGCAACTCCTCAGATACTGAAGCAGCCCATGTCCAAATGCAGCAAGACCTGGACAATATCCAGGCTTGGACTGACAAGTAACAAGTAACATTCGTGCCAGACAATGACCATCTCCAACAAGAGAGAATGCAACCATTGCCCCTTGACACTCAGTGGCATTACCATCACTGAATCCCCCACTATCAACAATCCTGGGGGTTGCCATTGACCAGAAACTGAACTGGACTAGCCATATAAATACTGTGCCTCCAACAGCAGGTCAGAGGCTAGGAATCCTGCGATGAGTAACTCACCTCCTGACTCCCCAAAGCCTGTCCACCATCTACAAGGCATAAGTCAGGAGTGTGATGGAATACTCTCCACTTGCCTGGATGAGTGCAGCTCCCACAACACTCAAGAAGCTGGACACCGTCCAGGACAAAGCAGCCCGCTTGATTGGCACCACATCCACAAACATTCGCTCCATCCAGCACCAACGCACAGTAGCAGCAGTGTGTGCACCATCTACAAGATGCACTGCAGGAACTCACCAAGGGTCCAAACCCTTAGACAGCACCTTCCAAACCCATGACCACTACCTCCTAGAAGGACAAGGGCAACAGATAGATGGGAACACCACCACCTGGAAGTTCCCCTCCAAGTCACTCACCATCCTGACTAGGAAATATATCGCCATTCCTTCACTGTCACTGGGACTAAATCCTGGAACTCCCTCCCTAACAGCACTGTGGGTGTACCTACACCACATGGACTGCAGCGGTTCAAGAAGGCAGCTCACCCCCACCTTCTCAAGGGCAATTCTGGAGAGACCTTTACTCTGTATCTAACCCCGTGCTGTACCTGTCCTGGGAGTGTTTGATGAGGACAGTGTAGAGTGAGCTTTACTCTGTATCTAACCCCGTGCTGTACCTGTCCTGGGAGTGTTTGATGGGGACAGTGTAGGGGGAGCTTTACTCTGTATCTAACCACATGGGGATTAGATACAGAGTAAAGCTCTATCTGTATCTGTATCCGTCTGCAAACTCCTTTTCACAACATACTTTCCTCTCTACTTTTGTGTCGTCTGCAAATTTACCTCCCATGACTTCGCTTCCATCATCTAAGTCATTGACAGTAAATGTAATTGATGGTGCTGTACATAGATAACAGTGAGTAATTCATTGCCTGTGAAGCACTTTACATTGTCCTGAGGAAGAGAGAAATGCTATATAAATGCAAGTCCTTCCCTCCTTTCTTTCTTTTCCTCGGGCAAAAAATGCAATTTCAGCTCTTCTATTTAGCAATCAGGAAAAAGACTTGGATGTAAGCACAGAAAGCAGTTCTCACTTTCTTTCCTAAGATAAAAACAAAATACTGCGGATGCTGGAAATCTGAAACAGAAACAAAAATAGCTAGAAACCCTCAGCAGGTGTGACAGTGTCTGTGCAGAGGAAGACAGGGTTAACGTTTCCGGTCTGTATGACTCAGGAGGGCTCTGCAGAAGAGTCTTACAGACTCGAAATGGTAACTCTGCTTTCTCTCCGCAGACGCTGACTCTCTGGTTCTTGCTTCAAAATATCAATAAGTTGATGACATTTCCTCTTGTGTTTTGTGTGTAAAGTTGGGTTAAAATATGTTGAGAAGCAACGGGTTTGGAAGAATTTTCAGCTTTGGTGTCAACAGATACTTTCTGTACCTGGACTGGGAAGGATGGACAGAGGAATGTGCGGGGGGAGAGACGGGATGGGGATGGGTGGACAGAGGAATGTGCGGGGGGAGAGATGGCATGGACTTGTTGATGGAGTGACATTCTCCTGCTCAGAGAATTTCTTACATCTTGTAGCTTAGGTCTAGGCTTCCACCGCAGATCCTCCCTAATGGGATGGTGAAGAAGTTAAGAGATTTAGAAAAATATGTGCAACTTCCAAGCTTAGAGTCATATTCTCCAGAGTCTTCGCTCTGTGCACGTTGAAGCAGCAAATGATGAAGACAGTTCCGAATCCCCACGCCCCATCCCTTCTCATCCGCATCACAGGGTCATCAGGAAGTAGCTCCCAGCTGATTGACCGTGAGTTCAGGCTGTTTATCCCTCCTGTGAATCTCTACACGTTAATGGAGAATAATATCCAAAGGCCACAAACACACCTAGGACATATCCAACAGCTGATGTGTGCAAGAGAACGTCACTTGCCCCAGGCAAATGGTTCTCCAGAAATGACAGCTCGTCTCCAATGTGGTTTGGCAAACTCAGTGGGGTTTGAGTTTTAAAGCAACACATTCACCAAACATCCTTCCCAAGATTCCACCCATTGAGCAGCTCATCCAATCAGCAGCATTCTTATTGCTGTTAGCCCCTGAGGTGTCAATGATAGATTGTAATTAAGCATTGACAGTAATTGTGCGAATCTGTCAGCACTGGCATCAGCTATTACAATAAACAAGTGCGTGGGTCGATACTGGGAGCACAGGAATGTCTGGTAATTAATATTCCATTTATTGGCTTGTGAGACAAAGGTGCAATAATTGGGTGAAGAGTCAGCAGTTTATGTGTATTTGTATCGGCCTCACTGAGATAAAGGATGTCTCATTCAGTCAGAGAATTGATTCAAACTGTAAATGAAGTAAACAAACAAAACTCACACATATCCAAGATATTGTTCACAAAAACCCGACATATTATTTCCAAATACACTGAACTTGAATGAATAATAAAGTCAATTTTAAACTGTTTCAAGATTGGGGGTGGGAGGGTTGGGAGATAGAAGGGATAGGGGAGTGAGGGTATTGGAGGGATGGGGGAGTGAGGGTATTGGAGGGATGGGGGAGTGAGGGTATTGGAGGGATGGGGGAGTGAGGGTATTGGAGGGATAGGGGAGTGAGGGTATTGGAGGGATAGGGGAGTGAGGGTATTGGAGGGATGGGGGAGTGAGGGTATTGGAGGGATGGGGGAGTGAGGGTATTGGAGGGATGGGGGAGTGAGGGTATTGGAGGGATGGGGGAGTGAGGGTATTGGAGGGATGGGGGAGTGAGGGTATTGGAGGGATGGGGGAGTGAGGGTATTGGAGGGATGGGGGAGTGAGGGTATTGGAGGGATGGGGGAGTGAGGGTATTGGAGGGATAGGGGAGTGAGGGTATTGGAGGGATAGGGGAGTGAGGGTATTGGAGGGATAGGGGAGTGAGGGTATTGGAGGGATGGGGGAGTGAGTGTATTGGAGGGATGGGGATGGAAGAGTGAGGGTATTGGAGGGATGAGGGAATCGGAGAGTGAGGGTATTGGAGGGATGGGGGATGGGAGAGTGAGAGTATTGGAGAGATGAGGGAATGTGAGAATGAGGGTATTGGAGAGATGGGGGATGGGAGAGTGAGGGTATTGGAGAGATGAGGGAATCGGAGAGTGAGGGTATTGGAGAGATGAGGGAATCGGAGAGTGAGGGTATTGAGGGATGGGGCTGGGAGAGTGAGGATATTTGAAGGATGGGGGAATGGGAGAGTGAGGTTATTGGAGGGATGGGGATGGGAGAGTGAGGGTATAGGAGGGATGGGGATGGGAGAGTGAGGGTATTGGAGGGATGGGGATGGGAGAGTGAGGTTATTGGAGGGATGGGGATGGGAGAGTGAGGGTATTGGAGGGATGGGGATGGGAGAGTGAGGGTATTGGAGGGATGGGGATGGGAGAGTGAGGGTATTGGAGGGATGGGGATGGGAGAGTGAGGGTATAGGAGGGATGGGGATGGGAGAGTGAGGGTATTGGAGGGATGGGGGATGGGAGAGTGAGGGTATTGGAGGGATGGGGATGGGAGAGTGAGGGTATTGGAGGGATGGGGATGGGAGAGTGAGAGTATTGGAGGAATGTGGGAATGAGAGAGTGAGGGTATTGGAGGGATGGGGGAATGGGAGAGTGAGGGTATTGGAGGGATGGAGAATGGGAGAGTGAGGGTATTGGAGGGATGGGGATGGGAGAGTGAGGGTATAGGAGGGATGGGGATGAGAGAGTGAGGGTATTGGAGGGATGGGGATGGGAGAGTGAGGGTATAGGAGGGATGGGGATGGGAGAATGAGGGTATAGGAGGGATGGGGATGGGAGAGTGAGGGTATTGGAGGGATGGGGATGGGAGAGTGAGGGTATAGGAGGGATGGGGATGGGAGAATGAGGGTATTGGAGAGATGGGCGAATGAGAGAGTGAGGGTATTGGAGGGATGGAGAATGGGAGAATGAGGGTATTGGAGGGATGGAGAATGGGAGAATGAGGGTATTGGAGGGATGGAGAATGGGAGAATGAGGGTATTGGAGGGATGGAGAATGGGAGAGTGAGGGTATTGGAGGGATGGAGAATGGGAGAGTGAGGGTATTGGAGGGATGGGGATGGGAGAGTGAGGGTATTGGAGGGATGGGGGATGGGAGAGTGAGGGTATTGGAGGGATGGAGAATGGGAGAATGAGGGTATTGGAGGGATGGGGAATGGAGAGTGAGGGTATTGGAGGGATGGAGAATGGGAAAGTGAGGGTATTGGAGGGATGGGGATGGGAGAGTGAGGGTATTGGAGGGATGGGGATGGGAGAATGAGGGTATTGGAGGGATGGGGATGGGAGAATGAGGGTATTGGAGGGATGGAGAATGGGAGAGTGAGGGTATTGGAGGGATGGGGGATGGGAGAGTGAGGGTATTGGAGGGATGGAGAATGGGAGAATGAGGGTATTGGAGGGATGGAGAATGGGAGAGTGAGGGTATTGGAGGGATGGAGAATGGGAAAGTGAGGGTATTGGAGGGATGGGGATGGGAGAGTGAGGGTATTGGAGGGATGGGGATGGGAGAATGAGGGTATTGGAGGGATGGGGATGGGAGAGTGAGGGTATTGGAGGGATGGGGATGGGAGAATGAGGGTATTGGAGGGATGGGGATGGGAGAGTGAGGGTATTGGAGGGATGGAGAATGGGAGAGTGAGGGTATTGGAGGGATGGAGAATGGGAGAGTGAGGGTATTGGAGGGATGGAGAATGGGAGAGTGAGGGTATTGGAGGGATGGAGAATGGGAGAGTGAGGGTATTGGAGGGATGGAGAATGGGAGAGTGAGGGTATAGGAGGGATGGAGAATGGGAGAGTGAGGGTATTGGAGGGATGGAGAATGGGAGAGTGAGGGTAAAGGAGGGATGGGAATGGGAGAATGAGGGTATTGGAGGGATGGAGAATGGGAGAGTGAGGGTATTGGAGGGATGGGGGATGGGAGAATGAGGGTATTGGAGGGATGGGGATGGGAGAGTGAGGCTATTGGAGGGATGGGGATGGGAGAGTGAGGGTATTGGAGGGATGGGGATGGGAGAGTGAGGGTATTGGAGGGATGGAGAATGGGAGAGTGAGGGTACAGGAGGGATGGAGAATGGGAGAATGAGGGTATTGGAGGGATGGGGATGGGAGAGTGAGGGTATAGGAGGGATGGGGATGGGAGAATGAGGGTACAGGAGGGATGGGGATGGGAGAATGAGGGTACAGGAGGGATGGGGATGGGAGAATGAGGGTATTGGAGGGATGGGGATGGGAGAGTGAGGGTATTGGAGGGATGGGGATGGGAGAATGAGGGTACAGGAGGGATGGGGATGGGAGAGTGAGGGTACAGGAGGGATGGGAATGAGAGAGTGAGGGTATAGGAGGGATGGGGATGGGAGAGTGAGGGTATTGGAGGGATGGGGATGGGAGAATGAGGGTACAGGAGGGATGGAGAATGGGAGAGTGAGGGTATTGGAGGGATGGGGATGGGAGAGTGAGGGTATTGGAGGGATGGAGAATGGGAGAGTGAGGGTATTGAGGGATGGAGATGGGAGAGTGAGGGTATTGAGGGATGGAGAATGGGAGAGTGAGGGTATAGGAGGGATGGAGAATGGGAGAGTGAGGGTATAGGAGGGATGGAGATGGGAGAGTGAGGGTATTGAGGGATGGGGATGGGAGAGTGAGGGTATTGAGGGATGGAGAATGGGAGAGTGAGGGTATAGGAGGGATGGAGAATGGGAGAGTGAGGGTATAGGAGGGATGGAGATGGGAGAGTGAGGGTATTGAGGGATGGAGAATGGGAGAGTGAGGGTATTGGAGGGATGGAGATGGGAGAATGAGGGTACAGGAGGGATGGGCTTTGATGGGAGAGTGAGGGTATTGAGGGATGGAGAATGGGAGAGTGAGGGTATTGAGGGATGGGGATGGGAGAGTGAGGGTATAGGAGGGATGGGGATGGGAGAGTGAGGGTATTGAGGGATGGAGAATGGGAGAGTGAGGGTATTGAGGGATGGGGATGGGAGAGTGAGGGTATTGGAGGGATGGGGATGGGAGAGTGAGGGTATTGGAGGGATGGGGATGGGAGAGTGAGGGTATTGAGGGATGGGGATGGGAGAGTGAGGGTATTGGAGGGATGGGGATGGGAGAGTGAGGGTATTGAGGGATGGGGATGGGAGAGTGAGGGTATTGAGGGATGGGGATGGGAGAGTGAGGGTACAGGAGGGATGGAGAATGGGAGAGTGAGGGTATTGAGGGATGGGGATGGGAGAGTGAGGGTATTGAGGGATGGGGATGGGAGAGTGAGGGTATAGGAGGGATGGGGATGGGAGAGTGAGGGTATTGAGGGATGGGGATGGGAGAGTGAGGGTATTGAGGGATGGAGAATGGGAGAGTGAGGGTATTGAGGGATGGAGAATGGGAGAATGAGGGTATTGGAGGGATGGAGGATGGGAGAGTGAGGGTACAGGAGGGATGGAGAATGGGAGAGTGAGGGTATTGAGGGATGGAGATGGGAGAATGAGGGTACAGGAGGGATGGGGATGGGAGAGTGAGGGTATTGAGGGATGGAGAATGGGAGAGTGAGGGTTATTGAGGGATGGAGAATGGGAGAGTGAGGGTATTGAGGGATGGGGATGGGAGAGTGAGGGTATTGAGGGATGGGGATGGGAGAGTGAGGGTATTGGAGGGATGGGGATGGGAGAGTGAGGGTATTGAGGGATGGAGAATGGGAGAGTGAGGGTATTGAGGGATGGAGGATGGGAGAGTGAGGGTACAGGGAGGGGATGGAGAATGGGAGAGTGAGGGTATTGAGGGATGGAGGATGGGAGAAGTGAGGGTATTGAGGGATGGAGATGGGAGAATGAGGGTATTGAGGGATGGGATGGGAGAGTGAGGGTATTGAGGGTGGGATGGGAGAGTGAGGGTATAGGAGGGATGGATGGAGATGGGAGAGTGAGGGTATTGAGGGATGGGGATGGGAGAGTGAGGGTATTGAGGGATGGGGATGGGAGAGTGAGGGTATTGAGGGATGGAGAATGGGAGAGTGAGGGTATTGGAGGGATGGGGATGGGAGAGTGAGGGTATTGAGGGATGGGGATGGGAGAGTGAGGGTATTGAGGGATGGGGATGGGAGAGTGAGGGTATTGAGGGATGGAGAATGGGAGAGTGAGGGTATTGAGGGATGGGGATGGGAGAGTGAGGGTATTGAGGGATGGGGATGGGAGAGTGAGGGTATAGGAGGGATGGAGATGGGAGAGTGAGGGTATTGAGGGATGGGGATGGGAGAGTGAGGGTATTGAGGGATGGAGAATGGGAGAGTGAGGGTACAGGAGGGATGGAGGATGGGAGAGTGAGGGTATTGAGGGATGGAGAATGGGAGAGTGAGGGTATTGAGGGATGGAGATGGGAGAATGAGGGTACAGGAAGGATGGGGATGGGAGAGTGAGGGTATTGAGGGATGGAGAATGGGAGAGTGAGGGTATTGAGGGATGGAGAATGGGAGAGTGAGGGTATTGAGGGATGGGGATGGGAGAGTGAGGGTATTGGAGGGATGGGGATGGGAGAGTGAGGGTATTGGAGGGATGGAGAATGGGAGAGTGAGGGTATTGAGGGATGGAGATGGGAGAGTGAGGGTATTGAGGGATGGAGGATGGGAGAGTGAGGGTATTGGAGGGATGGAGAATGGGAGAGTGAGGGTATTGAGGGATGGAGGATGGGAGAGTGAGGGTATTGGAGGGATGGAGAATGGGAGAGTGAGGGTATTGAGGGATGGAGGATGGGAGAGTGAGGGTATTGGAGGGATGGAGAATGGGAGAGTGAGGGTATTGAGGGATGGGGATGGGAGAGTGAGGGTATTGAGGGATGGAGGATGGGAGAGTGAGGGTATTGAGGGATGGAGATGGGAGAGTGAGGGTATTGAGGGATGGGCTTTGATGGGAGAGTGAGGGTATTGGAGGGATGGAGAATGGGAGAGTGAGGGTATTGAGGGATGGGGATGGGAGAGTGAGGGTATTGAGGGATGGAGGATGGGAGAGTGAGGGTATTGAGGGATGGAGATGGGAGAGTGAGGGTATTGGAGGGATGGAGGATGGGAGAGTGAGGGTATTGAGGGATGGAGGATGGGAGAGTGAGGGTATTGAGGGATGGAGATGGGAGAGTGAGGGTATTGAGGGATGGAGGATGGGAGAGTGAGGGTATTGAGGGATGGAGGATGGGAGAGTGAGGGTATTGGAGGGATGGAGATGGGAGAGTGAGGGTATTGGAGGGATGGGGATGGGAGAGTGAGGGTATTGAGGGATGGAGGATGGGAGAGTGAGGGTACAGGAGGGATGGAGATGGGAGAGTGAGGGTATTGGAGGGATGGGGATGGGAGAGTGAGGGTATTGAGGGATGGAGGATGGGAGAGTGAGGGTATTGAGGGATGGAGGATGGGAGAGTGAGGGTATTGAGGGATGGAGGATGGGAGAGTGAGGGTATTGGAGGGATGGGGATGGGAGAATGAGGGTATTGAGGGATGGAGGATGGGAGAGTGAGGGTATTGAGGGATGGAGGATGGGAGAGTGAGGGTATTGAGGGATGGAGGATGGGAGAGTGAGGGTACAGGAGGGATGGAGATGGGAGAGTGAGGGTATTGGAGGGATGGAGATGGGAGAGTGAGGGTATTGAGGGATGGAGGATGGGAGAGTGAGGGTATTGAGGGATGGAGGATGGGAGAGTGAGGGTATTGAGGGATGGAGGATGGGAGAGTGAGGGTATTGAGGGATGGGCTTTGATGGGAGGTTTGAAATATGAACACTCTGTTCTGCCATTGAATTAGATCATGGCAGATCTGTGTTTTAACTCCATCGCCCTCCCTGGTTCCACAACCCTTCAACCTGTAAGTGACAAAAATCTATCAACCTCAGTTTGGAAAATGTGATCCCGCAGTCTCAGTAACGTTTCGGGGAGAGAGTTTCAGATTCCAGCTCCCCGCGTGAGGAGATGCTTCCGGACCTCCTGGCTGGTCGGCATGGCTCCAATTTTAATGTTCTGCCCCCTTGTATTCCAGCCCTCCCTCCCTCCCCCCTCCTCCCTCTTCTCCCTCCTCCCCACCTGCCCCGCCTGCCCCACCTCCCTCCCCCTCCCCCACCTCCCCCTCCCTCCCTCCCTCCCCTCCCCACTCGCCTCCTCCCTGTGCGGAGGAAATAGTTTCTCTCTGTCTATCCCTTTCCAATCCCTCAATTATCTTAAGCACCTCAGTCAGATCCCCCGTTAATCTTCCCCAACCTTTAGCCCCGTATCGTTCTGGTAAATCTGCGTGGCACGTTATCGAGGGTCATTATATCCTCTCTGAGGTACAGACCCCAATCAAACCCCCTTCCCTGTTACTGCTGAGAGTTTCCAAACAGTTTCTCATTGCTCACATTTAAAATGCCACCTGCTTTATCTGCACAGTGTTCCAGTGACCCTGTCCCCTGGGGTGAACGTTCACTGGTGCTGGTGCAAACTGGGCTGAGTGGGGTGGGCCTGAGAATCACCCAATATTGGACTCGGGTCTGATTTCAATTCCATTGGCCATCCCCTGACAGCGACCCTTGGGTGTGTGTGACCGGGGAGTTGGATTTGGGAGAGGCGGTGGGGAGGGGTGGGGTGGGTGGCGGTGATAGGGAGATGGAGATGGAGGGGGGCTGGGGATGAAGTGGGGAAGGTGAAGGAACACAAAGGGAAAGGGAGGGTAGTAGGGCTGGGGGATGAGTGTTGGGAGGGGGTAATGATGGGGGGCAGGGGAGGGGCGAAGGGGTGGGGTAGGGCAATGGGTCGGGGGATGATGGGGAGTGTGGGGTATGTTGGTGGCAGCCACGGTTTTAACGCAATCAGTTGAGTGACCCTTTAATGTTGCTGGAACTTAGAATGACCGTGTTTAGCCGAGAATCATCGTTCCATTACTAAGATTGAAGTTGCCTGTGAACATTGGCGCATCCGCGCGTCTGTGGGTCTGATGCCAGGGTCGTTAATGCCAGCCAGTGAAATATCAGAAAGGGCAGCTTCCCAACGCTGAGATTAATTCAATAACAATTCACCCCATTCAACATTTTCCAAGATTCTTCCTGCAGCTCTTGTCTTTCATAGTCGGAGAGAGGAAGAGGGGTCACAACAACAACTTGCATTGATATAGCACCTATAATTTAGTAAAACATCCCAAAACTCTTTCACGAGATGATTATCAAACAAACAACTTGACATTGAGCAACATGAGGAGATGTCAGGGCAGCTCTCCCAAAGACAAGGTCAAAGAGGTGGGTTTAAAGAAGAGTTTAAAGGAGGGCAGAGAAGAGGAGGGAGGGAACTCCAGAGTATAGGGCCCAGGAAGCTGAAGGCCATTGGTGGAACAGTTAAAGTCAGGGATAGTCAAGAGGTCAGAGTTAGAGGAGTGCAGGTATCTCGGAGGATTGTAGGACTACAGGAAATTACAGAGACAGGGAGGGACGAATCAGTGGAGGGTTTTTTTTATTATTCATTTACAGGATGTGGGCTTTGCTGGTTTGGCCAGCATTTATTGCCCATCCCTAATTGAAAACAAGGGCGAGAATTTTAAAACCAAAACAAAAACAGAATTACCTGGAAAAACTCAGCAGGTCTGGCAGCATCGGCGGAGAAGAAAAGAGTTGACGTTTCAAGTCCTCATGACCCTTTGACAGAACTAAGTGAATCCCAGGGAGGGTTGAAATATAAGCTGGTTTAAGGTGGTGGGGGGGTGGTTTGGGTGGGGGGAGAGAAGTGGAGGGGGGGGTGTGGTTGTAGGGACAAGCAGTGATAGAAGCAGATCATCAAAAGATGTCACAGACAACAGAACAAAAGAACACATAGGTGTTAAAGTTGGTGATATTATCTAAACGAATGTGCTAGTCAAGAATGGATGGTAGGACACTCAAGGTATAGCTCTAGTTGGGGTGGGGGGAGCATAAAAGATTTAAAAATATTTAAAAATAATGGAAATAGGAGGGAAAAAGAAAAATCTATATCATTTATTGGAAAAAACAAAAGGAAGGGGGAAGAAACAGAAAGGGGGTGGGGATGAAGGGGGGAGGTCAAGACCTAAAGTTGTTGAATTCAATATTCAGCCCGGAAGGCTGTAAGGTGCCTAGTCGGAAGATGAGGTGCTGTTCCTCCAGTTTGCGTTGGGCTTCACTGGAACAATGCAGCAAGCCAAGGACAGACGTGGGCAAGAGAGCAGGGTGGAGTGTTAAAATGGCAAGCAACAGGGAGGTTTGGGTCATTCTTGCGGACAGACCGCAGGTGTTCTGCAAAGCGGTCGCCCAGTTTACGTTTGGTCTCTCCAATGTAGAGGAGACCACATTGGGAGCAACGAAATGCAGTAGACTAAGTTGGGGGAAATGCAAGTGAAATGTTGCTTCACTTGAAAGGAGTGTTTGGGCCCTTGGACGGTGAGGAGCTTTTGTTCTGCCGCCTGTGACATCTTTTGATGATCTGCTTCTATCACTGCTTTTGCATACAACCACCCCACCCCCCTCCACTTCTCTCCCCCCACCCAACCTCCACCGCCCCCCCCCCCCACACCTCCACCACCACCTTAAACCAGCTTATATTTCAACCCTCCCTGGGATTCACCTAGTTCTGTCGAAGGGTCATGAGCACTCGAAACGTCAACTCTTTTCTTCTCCGCCGTTGCTGCCGGACCTGCTCGGTTTTTCCAGGTAATTCTGTTTTTGTTTTGGATTTCCAGCATCCGCAGTTTTTTGTTTTTTGTTTTTATTTTAAAACCAAGGTGTTTTCAGACCGGGAGTCAGTGTGTGCTGGTGTGTGCCAGTGTGTGCCGGTGTGTACTGGTGTGTGCCGATGTGTGCCAGTGTGTGCCGGTGTGTACTGGTGTGTGCCGATGTGTGCCAGTGTGTGCCGGTGTGTACTGGTGTGTGCCAATGTGTGCCAGTGTGTGCCGGTGTGTGCCAGTGTGTGCCGGTGTGTACTGGTGTGTGCCGATGTGTGCCAGTGTGTGCCGGTGTGTACTGGTGTGTGCCGATGTTTGCCAGTGTGTGCCGGTGTGTACTGGTGTGTGCCGATGTGTGCCAGTGTGTGCCGGTGTGTACTGGTGTGTGCCAATGTGTGCCAGTGTGTGCCGGTGTGTGCCAGTGTGTGCCGATGTGTGCCAGTGTGTGCCGGTGTGTACTGGTGTGTGCCGATGTGTGCCAGTGTGTGCCGGTGTGTACTGGTGTGTGCCGGTGTGTACTGGTGTGTGCCGATGTGTGCCAGTGTGTGCCAGTGTGTGCCGGTGTGTGCAGTTGTGTACCGGTGTGTGCCGGTATGTACTGGTGTGTGCTGGTGTGTGTGCCGGTGTGTGCCGGTGTGTGCCGGTGTGTGCTGGTGTGTGCTGGTGTGTGCCAGTATGTGCTGGTGTGTACTGGTGTGTGCCGGTGTGTGCCGGTATGTGCCAGTGTGTGCTGGTGTGTGCCAGTGTGTGCTGGTGTGTACTGGTGTGTGCCGGTGTGTACCGGTGTGTGCTGGTGTGTGCCGGTGTGTGCCAGTGTGTGCTGGTGTGTGCCAGAAAGCACAGGGGCGATTGGCCTGAATTAGGTAAGAGAACAGCAGAGTTTTTGACTTAGCTACAGCACCTAGGAGCAGTGATAAAAAGGGCAGGAGGCTTTAGCCAAGACTCAGAAATGTGCAGACTTCCTGGAGACTTTCTGTATCATTACAAGAGCCACAAACCACCCACGGACATGGAATCAGGGCTGGGTTAAGAGCAGTGAATGGGGAGGGTGTCAGTAATTAATTAAGCAGGACTCACTCACAGAGGCTGAGACTGAGTGACAGGGGATGGGCTCTCTCTAGCTTTCCCACTGTGACTCACATGAATCAGTGGAGTTGAGACCGAGTGGCTCCAGCGAGATTCACACGCCTGTGGGAAACGTCACAGGACATGTGACTAACGCCTGCATCATCCAACAACCTTCCTGCTCCTCTTACACTTTATTTATTTCCCGAATTCATTTATTTAGCCAATTGATTGGCTGGCAGCCCTGCGAGATGGGATTTCTTCTCGAAAGGGCGGGGGATGTGGGGTGTGAGGGGTGAGGTTGAGGGGGGGTGGGGTGGGGGGTAAAATCAAAATACTGCAGATGCTGGAAATCTGAAATAACAGCAGAAGATGCTGGAAGACCTCAGTAGGTCTGACAGTGTCTGCAGAGAGGGAAACAGAGTTAACGTTTCGAGTCTGTATGACTCTCCTTCATGTGTCTGCTGCAGTCCCAGCTGAATCTGGTTGGCAGGTAGCTCTCGAGGACAGGACTTCCTCCCGCTCAGGGGCAGATTTCTGGCTCTCACAGCCTGGTAAGTCCGCTGGCAGCTCTGGGAATGGCATTTTTATAAAGTCGCTCATTTTCTTCTGTCAAATCCAGACCAGGATGAAGATGTGAACGAATGAATGAATTGCCTTTCAGGACCAGAGCATCTCAAAGTGCCTGACAGCCAGTGAAGTGCTTTTTAAAAGTGTGGTCACGTTGTAATGTCGGAAACACAGATGAACAATGTGCGCACAGCAAGCTCCCATAAACTGCAACGTGATCATGACCTATTTTTCATGACTGATGGATAAATATTAGCCAGGACCCCAGCAGTAATGCCCCTGCTCCTCTTTCAGACAGTGTCCTGGGATCTTTCACACCCATTCAAGCACGCTGACAGGGTCTCAGGTTAATGTCTCAAAACGGTTCCTTTAACAGTGCTGCACTCCCACAGCAGGGCACTGGAGTGGGAGCTAAACTATTTCTTCATCAACTTGCTGTTTATGGAATCTATGCAGAATGACTCTTTTATTTATTAGTTATTGTCCTGGAAAGTTATTTGTCACAGGTGAGATACTGATGCAACTGGCAAGGATGGTGTGGGTGTAGTATCTGTATTGGTGACCCAGTGAGATAGGTTTCTGGTTCTCTACTCTCACAGAGACCCCATGAGATAGTTTTATAACCTCTGGAAATAGGGAGAATGAAAATTCCTCCCCAAGCATTGATTTACTCACTGGAGCCAGGTAGATGTTTCACAAGTGCTGAGATTGCCTCAGGGAGTTTAAACCATATCAGGGAGATTCCACAATGAAGAAATCACTAAAGGAACTATGGAAGGCACAGGTCTGTGTACAGAATCTGTGTACAGGGCCTACATTAGGGTCCTTATACAGGGTCTGTACACAGGGTATATATATACAGGGTCTATGTACTGGGCCTGCATAAAGGGTCTGTATACAGGGTCTGTATTCAGGGTCTGTTCTGCATAAAAGGTCTATGTACAGGGCCTGTGTACAGCTTCTGCATACAGGGTGTGTGTACAGGGTCTGTGTACAGGATCTACACGCAGAGCCTATGCACAGGGCCCGTGTACAGGGTTTGTGTATGGGATTTGTCTATGGGGTCTGTGTATGGGGTAAAGTTAGCAAACTATCCAAGAACGGAGAAAGGGAGCTACAGACTGGTTAACCTGACATCAGTATTGGGAAAAAGCTGGAATCTATTATTAGGAAATAAAAACAGAAAATGCTGGATATACTCAGCAGGTCAGACAGCATCTGTGGAGAGAGAAACAGAATTTCAGGTGTGACCTTCCCTCAGAATTTCTGATGAAAGCTCATTGACCTGAAGTGTTGACTCTGTTTCACTCTCCAAGATGTTGCCAGACCTGCTGAGTATTTCCAGCATTTTGTTTTTATTTCAGATTTCAAGTCCCGTCAGTATTTAACTTTTGTATTGTTACAGACAGGAGGGGGTTTAATTTACACAGGTAAATTACTCATTTCTCCTTTCTCCACCTGTTTGTAACCAGAAAAGTGTTTTTGATCTGATTCCTCATTCAGAAGCGGTGGTGTATTTCCCAACCCCTCGGTTTTGGTGCGATCCAATTTTCTATTAATAACCCCACAGCAAACTCAAGATCGGATGAACTCAAAGGGTTAGTTTATTTGCACACACTCAAAACACAAAAAGATGGTTTGCAACTTCCCCCTTGCCTTCAGATAGTAAAGAGAGGGATAGAGGAAAGGAAGACTTACCGAAACCACAGAGAAAAAAATTGTTTCACATGGGTTCCAGAGCCCAGAATCAAAGACCAATGAGGTATCCCTTCACAGAGGTCAGTGGGTTGAAAAGTGATGCTGTATAATTCACTTTTTTGGTGGTGTTGACTTCACATGATGAGGTAGGCATGCTGAGATGAATCAGTCTTATAGGCAATGGTACAGAATTTCCCGCAGAAATAATGTAGATGCGCCTGATATCCAATTTAGGCCCGAGATCCTTTTCTGTGAGGCTGCTAGTTAGATGGTAACAGCAGACTGTGCTTTGCAGTTCAGCAAGGCAATATTACTGGCCAGAGGCCTATGTCACTTGACTCCCATCTTTCTACACTGTCTTTGACAAGGGATGTGTATCCCTCGTCTCGGCCCCTGAGATTGTTAAATATCTCATCTATTAAGAATTGAAAGGAAGGTTGAGGACCATTTGTCCTAGTAGACGAGCAGACTCCTGTTGGCCAGTCTGAGTTATGAAATGTAGATGGCCTTTGTACAGCTTTCTTTGAATTTGGTCTGTGCAGCCCACAGGAGTTTGTTAGTGGCTGCCCAGCGATAACGATGTGTGATTTTCCCCGATACTGCCAGGCAACTCCTTTTGTTCGGGAGTCGGCAGACAGAGATAGATTCAGGCATTTTAAGGATCTTTCTTCGGTTTTTTTTTAAATTGAGAAATAACCATGAGTATATCAATACATATTATATAAAAAATATACAGGGTGAAGTTTTAATCTGTTATAGTATTGTTATGGATATGGCAATAGGGCACTTGGGAAATTGCAATTTGATTGAACAAAGTTAAGAAACAAAGTTTATGAAAGGGAAACCTTGTCTGAAAATCTGTTAGAGGTTTTTTGAAGGTCAAACCAATAGGGTAGATAAGGGGGTACCAATGGATGTGGTATATTTGGATTTTCAGAAGGCATCTGATAAGGTGCTACACAGGGTCTTGGAAGGTTAGGGTTCATGGATTGAGGATTGGTTATGGACAGGAAACAGAATGTAGGAATAAATGGGTCACTTTTGGGGTGTAACCCTCGTGAGGTGCCCAAGGATCAGTGCTGGGGCCTCAGCTGTTCACAACCTATATTAATGGCTTAGGTGAAGAGACAGAGAGTGATGTATTTAAGTTTGCTGATGATACCAAGCTAGGTGGGAAGGTAAGTTGTGGGGAAGACACAGAGAGGCTATAAAGAGATATAGACAGGTTAAGTGAGTGGGCACCAAGATGGCAGACGGAGTATAATGTAGGGAAGTGTGAAGTTATTCACTTTGGTTGTAAGAAGAGAAAAGCAGAATATTTTTTAAAAGGCGTGTAACTGAGGGATTCAGAGGGATCTGGGTGACCTTGTACATAAACCACAGAAAGTTAACATGAAGCTACAGCAAGCAATTAGGAAGGCAAATGTCATGATGGCTTTTGTTGGATGTGGATTGCAGTACAGGAATAAAGAAGTCTTGCTACAGTTGTACAGGGTTTTGGTGAGACTACACCTGGAATACTGTGTGCAGTCTTGGTCTCCTTACCAAAGGAAGGATATACTTGACCTACAGGAGGTGTAACACAGACTGACCAGTCCGATTCCTGGGATGGTGGGATTGACCTGTGAGGAAAGATTGAGGAGACTGGGCCTGTATTCGCTAGAGTTTAGAAGAATAAGAGGTGACCTCAGTGAAGTGTACAAAATTCATAGAGGGCTCGGCAGCATAAATATTGAGAGATTATTTCCGTTGGTCGAGGGGAATCTAAAACACGGGGGCACAGTCTCAGGATAAGGGGTTGATCATTTAGGACTGAGACGAGGAGAAATTATTTCACTCCAAGGGTTGTAAATGTTTGGAATTCTCTACCCCAGAGGATTATGGATGCTCCATTATTGAATTTGTTTAAGGTTGGGATAGACAGGAAATCTCTGGGAATCAAGGGATCTGGTGAATGGGTGGGAGAGTAGAGTTGTGATCGAAGACCAGCCATGACCTTAATGAATGACAGAACAAGCTTGATGGGCCGAATGGTCCTATTTCTTATGTCCTTGTGTCTATATATGAGCTCTGTGTATGGGAACCAATTTGCATACAGGAAACTCCCATAAGCAGCTTCTGGAAATGTGTGAAATGAATCAATAATTTATTTTAATGATGTTGCTTGGGGGATGAATATTGTCAGGACATTATGGATAATTCCTTCGCCCTTCCTTCAAATTGTGCCATGATAGGGCAGACAGGGCCTTGGTTTAACTTCCCATCCAAAAGAGAGCACCTGCAATAGTGCAGCACTCCCGCAATACTGCCCTCCAGCAGCTCAAAACATGTTGACAACTTTGCATGTCATAATGTTAATTTTTTAAAATAAAGTGATGAATGATTGGGCTTAGCAAAAGTAAGTCACCGTCTAATTGACAAGCGTTCTGAAAGTGTTCAAATGCATTAGAGTGCTTTATCCACAGATAAAATGCTCTTCTGCTTTCAACATTGTTGAAATTCAAATTGCAAAGTGTTAATTTCCCTGTGATGTAATCTTTTCTTTGATTGAAGTCCAGCAATTTGTTCAGTTTATGAAACAGTGCCACAAATGGCCATCGGCTCCACTACATCAAAGGTTTTAATATATTCAGCTCAGGGAGCTTTGTTGACACAGCTGTGCAATGGAATTCCATTATGATTGTTTGGCTGAGTTCCAAACCCTACTCACGAATTCACCTCAGCAGGGGTTGTTGGTACAGTTGTCAAGGGTACAGTGAGATTTGTTTTTATTAACAGTTCTGCATGAGGGGAGGTGATGGATGAGGGCCAGAATGTTCAACACTCACTCATGGAAATGAGCCCATGTGCCAGGCAGCAGGATTGGGCCCTCTAATCTGCATTCATCCACTTCCATTCCCATTTCAGATTGATTTCCAGGGCAGCAGCTCCAACTCCAGGCCATCCAATGATGAAAATAGTGTGGTGGACACTGCTGGACAGGAGGCGGGATCATAACCTTGGCAAATGGCCTGACTCATTATCCCTGTCTCCAGGATGGAAATCCTAGCTCGACTGTCTCCTAACTTGGCCTGAATCCCTGAGTGACCTGGAGAGTGAGGACTGGGAGTTTCCAAACCAGACTCCATTTCAAACACACTGGGAACCAAAGTGTACTTTGGGCTTTGACAGGAGAGTGAGTGGACACATTAATATGAAGCAGCAGTGAGAGCAGGGCAGATACCTGCACCAGCGTCAGCAGGCAAAGAAAAATCAAACGCCAAAATACTGTGGATGCTGGGAATCTGAAATAAAATCAGGAAATGCTGCAATTCTCAGCAGGTCTGGCAGGTCTCTCTGGAGGTCCCCAGCATCACAGATGCCAGTCTCCAACCAATTCAATTCACTCCACGTGATATCTAGAAACAGCTGAAGGCACTGGATACTGCAAAGGCGATGGGACCTGACAATATTCCGGCAATTGTACTGAAGACTTGTGCTCCAGAACTTGCTGTGCCCCTAGCCAAGCTGTTCCAGTACAGCCACAACACTGGCATCTACCCAGCTATGTGGAAAATTGCCCAGGTATGTCCTGTACACAAAAAGCAGGACAAATCCAACCCAGTCAATACAGCCCCATCAGTCTATTCTCCATCATCAGTAAAGTAATGGAAGGGGTTATCAGCAGTGCTATCAAGTGACACTTGCTTAGCAATAACCTGCTCACTGACGCCCAGTTTGGGTTCTGCCAGGGCCACTCAGCTCCTGACCCCATTACAGCCTTGGTTCAAACATGGACAAAAGAGCTGAACTCCCGAGGTGAGGTGAGAGTGACTGCCCTTGACATCAAGGCAGCATTTGACTGAGTGTGGCATCAAGGATCTCTAGCAAAACTGGAGTCAATGGGAACCAGGGGGAAAACTCTCTGCTGGCTGGAGTCATACCTAGCACAAAGGAAGATGGTTGTGGTTGTTGGAGATCAATCAGCTCAGCTCCAGGACATCACTGCAGGAGTTCCTTAGGGTAGTGTCCTTGGCCCAACCATCTTCAGCTGCTTCATCAATGACCTTCCTTCCTTCATAAGGTCAGAAGTGGGGGTGTTTGCTGATGATTGCACAATGTTCAGCACCATTCACAACTCCTCAGATACTGAAGCAGTCCATGTCCAAATGCAGCAAGACCTGGACAATATCCAGGCTTGGGCTGACAAGTGGCAAGTAACATTCACTCCACACAAGTGTCAGGCAATGACCATCTCCAGCAAGAGAAAAACCAACCATCGCCCCTTGTCATTCAATGGCATTACCATCACTGAATCCCCCATTATCCTGAGGGTTACCATTGACCAGAAACTGAACTGGACTAGCCATATAAATACTGTGGCTACAAGAGCAGGTCAGAGGCTGGGAATTCTGCAGAGAGTAACTCATCTCCTGATTCCCCAAAGCCTGTCCACCATCTACAAGGCACAAGTCAGGAGTGTGATGGAATACTCTCCACTTGCGTGGATAAGTGCAGCTCACACAACACTCAAGAAGCTCGACACCATCCAGGACAAAGCAGCCCCGCTTGATTGTCACCCCATCCACAAACATTCACTCCCTCCACCACTGACGCACAGTATCAGCAGTGTGTACCATTTACAAGATGCACTGCAAGAATTCACCAAGGCTCCTTTGACAGCACCTTCCAAACCCACGAGCACTACCATCTAGAAGGGCAAGAGCAGCAGATAGATGGGAACACCACCACCTGGGAGTTCCCCTCTAAGTCACTGACTTGGAAGTATATCACTGTTCCTTCACTGTCGCTGGGTCAAACTCAACTCCCTCCCTAACAGCACCGTGGGTGTACCTGCACCACATGGACTGCAGCGGTTCAAGAAGGCAGCTCACCACCACCTTCTCAAGGGCAATTAGTGATGGGCAATAAATGCTGGTCCAGCCAGTGACACCCACATCCTGTGAGAAATAAGAAAGAGGAGGATGTTGGAGCCATTACGGCCGCACTGGCTCTTTGAAAGAAATGAATCCCGCTCCCCATCGCCCTGGGCAAGTTCCCTTTTCAGGAATTTATACAATTCTCTTTTGAAAGTTATATTTGAAATTGCAGCACTGCCCTTTCAGGGTGTGAAATGAGATAAAAGTGGATGGAGTTCAGCGATGGGGCAGCTCGCTGCTGCTGATCCCATTCCCAATCCCATTCCCATTCCCAATCCCATTCCCAATCCCATTCCCATTCCCGTTGCTGCTGGCTGTGCACATTCAGAAACAATAACTGAGGCATGACATCACAGGAAACCAGGTAAGTGATTGGCTGGTGAGTATTTCCTATTGATCTAATCTAAAGTAGGGAATTTAATTTGGAGTAAATAGAACGTTTATTGAAATAATAAGAATCTAAGCTCAGAGCAGCCAACAAAACCAAGGGCAAAAATTCACTCTGTCTGTTCCCTTGATGACCAGGCAGCTCTTCCAAAAGGGCTGTGTTTACAAAGGTTCAGAGGTCAGCAGGCAGGATATGTGATGGGCATCAGTGCCAAGTGTGTTCAGTCGATCAGTGGGGCTGTTATTTTTAGCCTGGGTTTTCCAGGTGAGTATCTAATGTTTTGGAGGGTGTGATTTGTGTTCTGAGAGTCGTGTTAGGATTGGCATGTCCCTATCTTGTTTTGTAGTAAGTTTCCCTGTCAGGGCTGATGTGACAGATGGGATGCTCTATGAGGATATCTGAGGGTCATGAGCAATGTTCGGAGCTGGTTCCCAAGTCCAGTCAAAGCAATGGCTTACAGCAAGCTCCAGACACCTGGACAGTTGTGAAAGACTTACACTTTTCACCCTCATTGCTACGTTCCTTCTATCTTTAATCCCACCTTTCATACATTCCCCCCTTCCCTCCATTACCTCCTTTCTCCATCACTACTAAACTCATTTTTCCTTTTCCTGTTTCTCCCCTTTACTCTACTCCCCTCTACTCCCCTCTACGCTCAGCTAAAGGTAGTGTACCTTTATTCCCAACTGGTAACCTATAGATCCCAGACTCTGTACCCTATAGACCCTAGACTCTAGTATCCTATGGATCTCAGATTCTGTATGATATAGATTCTAGGCTCTGCATCCTATAGATCCTAGACTCTGGATCCTATATATCTCAGACTCTGTATCCTATGGATACTAGACTGTATCATGTACATCCCAGAATCTGTAGCCTATCAATCCCAGACTCTGTACCATATAGATCCCAGACTCAGTATCCTATCGATCCCAATCTCTGTATCCTATCGATCCCACTCTGATGTAAGTTGTTTTATGTGTGTGAGTCTGGGGGCCCAACAATATCATTTACTGGGCTCTGTCTCCAGTGCAACAAGGAAGCAGAAATCACCATCTCTCCTTCCAATCTGCTCGAGGCTCTTTCAATCCCACATCTGCTGTGTCTCGGAAATAAAGAGAGTAATTGTGAACTGGTTCGTTTTTCACCCACGCCACATCACTATCAGTGGAAATGCTGACCCCAAGTCCCAAGTCAGCATTGTGATTGTAAATAGACCAAGCTGGGTTCCAGTTATTCGTGTGTCTGAGATTGTGTGAGAGTGTGTGTGTGAGTCCGTGTGTACATCACTCCCTCAGTACTGACACTCTGACAGTGCAGCACTCCCTCAGTACTGACCCTCTGACAGTGCAGCACTCCCTCAGTACTGACCCTCTGACAGTGCAGCACTCCCTCAGTACTGACCCTCTGACAATGCAGCACTCCCTCAGTACTGACCCTCCGACAGTGCAGCACTCCCTCAGTACTGACCCTCCGACAGTGAGGCACACCCTCAGTACTGACCCTTTGAGAATGCTGTGCTCCCTCAGTTCTGACCCTCTGACAGTGCAGCAATCCCTCAGCACTGACGCTCTAACAGTGCAGCACTCCCTCATTACTGACCCTCCGACAGTGCGGCACTCCCTCAGTACTGAAACTCTGACAGTGCAGCAATCCCTCAGAACTGACTCTCCGACAGTGCAGCACACCCTCAGTACTGAACCTCTGACAGTGCAACACTCCCTCAGTAAAGACCCTACGACAGTGCAGCAATCCCTCAGTACTGACCCTCTGACAGTGCAGCACTCCCTCAGTACTGACCATGTGACAGTGCAAGACTCCCTCAGTACTGACCCTTCCATGGTGAAGCACTCCCTCAGTACTGACCCTCTGACAGTGCAGCACTCCCTCAGTAAAGACCCTCCAACAGAGCAGCACTCCCTCAGAACTTACCCTCTGACAGTGCAGCACTCCCTCAGTAAAGACCCTCTGACAGTGCAGCACTCCCTCAGTATTGAACCTCTGACAGAGCAGCACTCCCTCAGTACTGACCCTCTGACAGTGCAGCACTCCCTCAGCCCTATCCCTCTGACAGTGCAGCACTCCCTCAGCCCTGTCCCTCTGACAGTGCAGCACTCGCTCAGTACTTATCCTCTAACAGTGCAGCACTCCCTCAGTACTGACGCTCTGACAGTGCAGCACTCCCTCAGTACTGACTCTCCGACAGGGCAGCACTCCCTCAGTACTGACACTCTGACAGTGCAGCACTCCCTCAGTACTGACCCTCCGACAGGGCAGCACTCCCTCAGTACTGACCCTCTGACAGTGCAGCACTCCCTCAGTACTGATCCTCTGACAGTGCAGCACTCCCTCAGTACTGACCCTCCGACAGATCAGCACCCCCTCAGAACTTACCCTCTGACAGTGCAGCACTCCCTCAGTACTGACTCTCCGACTGTGCAGCACTCCCTCAGTACTGACCCTCTGACAGTGCAGCACTCCCTCAGTAAAGACCCTGCGAAAGTGCAGCACTCCCTCAGTACTGACCCTCTGACAGTGCAGCACTCCCTCAGAACTTACCCTCTGACAGTGCAGCACTCCCTCAGTATTGACCCTCTGACAGAGCAGCACTCCCTCAGTACTGACCCTCTGACAGTGCAGCACTCCCTCAGTACTGACCCTCTGACAGTGCAGCACTCCCTCAGTACTGACCCTCTGACAGTGCAGCACTCCCTCAGTACTGTCCCTCTGACAGTGCAGCACTCCCTCAGTACTTATCCTCCGATAGTGCAGCACTCGCTCAGTACTGACCCTCCGACTGTGCAGTACTCCCTTTGTACTGACACTCCGGCAGTGCAGCGCTCTGTCAGCACAGTCCCTATGACAGTGCAGCATTCCCTCAGTACTGACCCTCCAGCAGTGCAGCACTCCCTCAGTACTGACCCTCTGACAGTGCAGCACTCCCTCAGTACTTACCCTCTGACAGAACAGCACTCCCTCAGTACTGACCCTCCGACAGTGCAGCACTCACTCAGTACTGACCCTCCAGCAGTGCAGCACTCCCTCAGTACTGACCCTCTGACAATGCAGAACTCCCTCAGTACTGACCCTCCGAAAGTGCAGCACTCCCTCAGTACTGACCCTCTGACAGAGCAGCACTCCCTCAGTACTGACCCTCTGACAGTGCAGCACTCCCTCATTACTGACTCTCCAACAGTGCAGCACTCCCTCAGTACTGAACCTCTGACAGTGCAACACTCCCTCAGTAAAGACCCTGCGACAGTGCATCACTCCCTCAGTACTGACCTTGTGACAGTGCAACACTCCCTCAGTACTGACCCTCCAACAGATCAGCACCCCCTCAGAACTTACCCTCTGACAGTGCAGCACTCACTCAGTATTGACCCTCTGACAGAGCAGCATTCCCTCAGTACTGACCCTCTGACAGTGCAAAACCACCTCAGTACTGACCCTCTGACAGTGCAGCACTCCCTCAGTACTGAACCTCCGACAGTGCAGCACTCGCTCAGTACTTATCCTCTGACAGTGCAGCACTCCCTCAGTACTTACCCTCTGACAGTACAGCACTCCCTCAGTACTGACCCTCCGACAGTGCAGTACTCCCTCTGTACTGACCCTCCGGCAGTGCAGCGCTCTGTCAGCACTATCCCTCTGACAGTGCAGCAAACCCTCAGTACTGACCCTCCAGCAGTGCAGCACTCCCTCAGTACTGACCCTCTGACAGTGCCGCACTCCCTCAGTACTGACCCTCTGACAGCGCCGCACTCCCTCAGTACTGACCCTCTGACAGTGCCGCACTCCCTCAGTACTGACCCTCTTACAGTGCCGCACTCCCTCAGTACTGACCCTCTGACAGTGCCGCACTCCCTCAGTACTGACCCTCTGACAGTGCAGCACTCCCTGAGTACTGACCCTCTGATAGTGCAACACTCCCTCAGTACTGACCCTCCGACAGATCAGCACCCCCTCAGAATTTACCGTCTGACAGTGCAGCACTCCCTCAGTATTGACCCTCTGAGAGTGCAGCACTCCCTCAGTACTTACCCTCTGACAGAACAGCACTCCCTCAGTACTGACCCTCTGACAGTGCAGCACTCCCTCAGTACTGACCCTCTGACAGTGCCGCACTCCCTCAGTACAGACCCTCAGACAGTGCGGCACTGCCTCAGTACTGACTCTCCGACTGTGCAGCACTCCCTCAGTACTGAGCCTCTGACAGTGCAGCACTCCCTCAGTACTGACCCTCCGACAGATCCGCACCCCCTCAGTACTGACCCTCTGACAGTGCAGCACTCCCTCAGCCCTATCCCTCTGACAGTGCAGCACTCCCTCAGCCCTGTCCCTCTGACAGTGCAGCACTCGCTCAGTACTTATCCTCTAACAGTGCAGCACTCCCTCAGTATTGAACCTCCGACTGTGCAGCACTCCCTCAGTATTGACCCTCTGACAGTGCAGCACTCCCTCAGTACTGACCCTCTGACAGTGCAGCACTCCCTCTGTACTGACCCTCTGACAGTGCAGCACTCCCTCAGTACTGACCCTCTGACAGTGCAGCACTCCCTCAGTACTGACCCTCTGACAGTGCAGCACTCCCTCAGTACTTACCGTCTGACAGTGCAGCACTCCCTCAGTACTGACCCTCTGACAGTGCCGCACTCCCTCAGTACTGACCCTCTGACAGTGCAGCACTCCCTCAGTACTGACTCACCGACAGTGCAGCACTCCCTCAGTACTGACCCTCTGACAGTGCAGCACTCACACAGTACTGACCCTCTGACAGTGCAGCACTCCCTCAGTACTCTCCTCTGACAGTGCAGCACTCCCTCAGCACTGACCCTCCAATAGGGCAGCACTCCCTCAGTACTGACCCTCTGACAGTGCAGCACTCCCTCAGTACTGAACCTCTGGCAGTGCAGCCCTCCCTCAGTACTGACCCTCTGACAGTGCAGCACTCCCTAAGTACTGACTCTCCGACTGTGCAGCACTCCCTCAGTACTGACCCTCTGACAGTGCAGCACTCCCTCAGCACTGACACTCTGACAGTGCAGCACTCCCTCAGTACTGACCCTCTGACAGTGCAGCACTCCCTCTGTACTGACCCTCTGACAGTGCAACACTCCCTCAGTAAAGACCCTGCGACAGTGCAGCACTCCCTCAGAACTGACCTTGTGACAGTGCAACACTCCCTCAGTACTGACCCTCCAACAGAGCAGCACCCCCTCAGAACTTACCCTCTGACAGTGCAGCATTCCCTCAGGATTGACCCTCTGACAGAGCAGCACTCCCTCAGTACTGACCCTCTGACAGTGCAGCACTCCCTCAGTACTGACCCTCTGACAGTGCAGCACTCCCTCAGTACTTATCCTCCGATAGTGCAGCACTCGCTCAGTACTGACCCTCCGATAGTGCAGTACTCTCTTTGTACTGACCCTCCGGCAGTGCAGCGCTCTGTCAGCACAGTCCCTATGACAGTGCAGCATTCCCTCAGTACTGACCCTCCAGCAGTGCAGCACTCCCTCAGTACTGACCCTCTGACAGTGCAGCACTCCCTCAGTACTTACCCTCTGACAGAACAGCACTCCCTCAGTACTGACACTCCGACAGTGCAGCACTCCCTCAGTACTGACCCTCCAGCAGTGCAGCAATCCCTCAGTACTGAACCTCTGACAATGCAGAACTCCCTCAGTACTGACCATTCAACAGTGCAGCACTCCCTCAGTACTGACCCTCCGAGAGGGCAGCACTCCCTCAGTACTGACACTCTGACAGTGCAGCACTCCCTCAGTACTGACCCTCCGACAGGGCAGCACTCCCTCAGTACTGACTCTCTGACAGTGCAACACTCCCTCAGTACTGACCCTCTGACAATGCAGCACTCCCTCAGTACTGACGCTCCGACAGATCAGCACCCCCTCAGAACTTACCCTCTGACATTGCAGCACTCCCTCAGTAAAGACCCTGCGAAAGTGCAGCACTCCCTCAGTACTGACCCTCCAACAGAGCAGCACCCCCTCAGAACTTACCCTCTGACAGTGCAGCACTCCCTCAGTACTGACCATTCGACAGTGCAGCACTCCCTCAGTACAGACCCTCTGACAGAGCAGCACTCCCTCAGTACTGACCCTCTGACAGTGCAGCACTCCCTCAGTACTGACCCTCTGACAGTGCAGCACTCCCTCATTATTGACTCTCCAACAGTGCAGCACTCCCTCAGTACTGAACCTCTGACAGTGCAACACTCCCTCAGTAAAGACACTGCGACAGTACATCACTCCCTCAGTACTGACCTTGTGACAGTGCAACACTCCCTCAGTACTGACCCTCCAACAGATCAGCACCCCCTCAGAACTTACCCTCTGACAGTGCCGCACTCCCTCTGTACTGACCCTCTGACAGTGCAGCACTCCCTAAGTACTGACTCTCCGACTGTGCAGCACTCCCTCAGTACTGACCCTCTGACAGTGCAGCACTCCCTCAGCACTGACACTCTGACAGTGCAGCACTCCCTCAGTACTGACCCTCTGACAGTGCAGCACTCGCTCAGTACTTACCCTCTGACAGTACAGCACTCCCTCAGTACTGACCCTCCGACAGTGCAGCACTCACTCAGTACTTACCCTCTGACAGTACAGCACTCCCTCAGTACTGACCCTCCGACAGTGCAGTACTCCCTCTGTACTGACCCTCCGGCAGTGCAGCGCTCTGTCAGCACTTTCCCTCTGACAGTGCAGCAAACCCTCAGTACTGACCCTCCAGCAGTGCAGCACTCCCTCAGTACTGACCCTCTGACAGTGCCGTACTCCCTCAGTACTGACCCTCTGACAGCGCCGCACTCCCTCAGTACTGACCCTCTGACAGTGCCGCACTCCCTCAGTACTGACCCTCTTACAGTGCCGCAGTCCCTCAGTACTGACCCTCTGACAGTGCCGCACTCACTCAGTACTGACCCTCTGACAGTGCAGCACTCCCTCTGTACTGACCCTATGACAGTGCAGCACTCACTCAGTACTGACCCTCTGACAGTGCAGCACTCCCTCAATAATGACCCTCTGACAGTGCAGCACTCCCTCAGTACTGACCCTCCAGCAGTGCAGCACTCCCTCAGTACTGACCCTCTGACAGTGCCGCACTCCCTCAGTACTGACCCTCTGACAGCGCCGCACTCCCTCAGTACTGACCCTCTGACAGTGCCGCACTCCCTCAGTACTGACCCTCTTACAGTGCCGCACTCCCTCAGTACTGACCCTCTGACAGTGCCGCACTCCCTCAGTACTGACCCTCTGACAGTGCAGCACTCCCTCGGTACTGACCCTCTGATAGTGCAACACTCCCTCAGTACTGACCCTCCGACAGATCAGCACCCCCTCAGAATTTACCGTCTGACAGTGCAGCACTCCCTCAGTATTGACCCTCTGAGAGTGCAGCACTCCCTCAGTACTTACCCTCTGACAGAACAGCACTCCCTCAGTACTGACCCTCTGACAGTGCAGCACTCCCTCAGTACTGACCCTCTGACAGTGCCGCACTCCCTCAGTACAGACCCTCAGACAGTGCGGCACTCCCCCAGTAATGACTCTCCGACTGTGCAGCACTCCCTCAGTATTGACCCTCTGACAGTGCAGGACTCCCTCAGTGCTTACACTCCAACTGTGCAGCGCCACCTCAGTACTGACCCTCTGACAGTGCAGCACTCCCTCAGTACTGACCCTCTGACAGTGCAGCACTCCCTCAGTACTGACCCTCCGAGAGCGCAGCACTCCCTCAGTACTGACCCTCAGACAGTGCAGCACTCCCTCAGTACTGAACCTCCGACAGTGCAGCACTCCCTCAGTACTGACTCTATGACAGTGCAGCACTCCCTCAGTACTGACCCTCTGACAGTGCAGCACTCCCTCAGTACTGACCCTCCGACAGATCAGCACCCCCTCAGAACTGACCCTCTGACAGTGCAGCACTCCCTCAGTACTGACTCTCCGACAGTGCAGCACTCCCTCAGTACTGACCCTCTGACAGTGCAGCACTCCCTCAGTAAAGACCCTGCGAAAGTGCAGCACTCCCTCAGTACTGACCCTTTAACAGAGCAGCACTCCCTCAGTACTGACTCACCGACAGTGCAGCACTCCCTCAGTACTGACCCTCTGACAGTGCAGCACTCACACAGTACTGACCCTCTGACAGTGCAGCACTCCCTCAGTACTGACCTCTGACAGTGCAGCACTCCCTCAGCACTGACCCTCCAATAGGGCAGCACTCCCTCAGTACTGACCCTCTGACAGTGCAGCACTCCCTCAGTACTGACCCTCTGGCAGTGCCGCACGCCCTCAGTACTGACCCTCTGACAGTGCAGCACTCCCTCAGTACTGACTCTCCGACTGTGCAGCACTCCCTCAGTACTGACCCTCTGACAGTGCAGCACTCCCTCAGCACTGACACTCTGACAGTGCAGCACTCCCTCAGTACTGACCCTCTGACAGTGCAGCACTCCCTCAGTACTGACCCTCTGACAGTGCAACACTCCCTCAGTAAAGACCCTGCGACAGTGCAGCACTCCCTCAGTACTGACCTTGTGACAGTGCAACACTCCCTCAGTACTGACCCTCCAACAGAGCAGCACCCCCTCAGAACTTACCCTCTGACAGTGCAGCATTCCCTCAGGATTGACCCTCTGACAGAGCAGCACTCCCTCAGTACTGACCCTCTGACAGTGCAGCACTCCCTCAGTACTGACCCTCTGACAGTGCAGCACTCCCTCAGTACTTATCCTCCGATAGTGCAGCACTCGCTCAGTACTGACCCTCCGATAGTGCAGTACTCTCTTTGTACTGACCCTCCGGCAGTGCAGCGCTCTGTCAGCACAGTCCCTATGACAGTGCAGCATTCCCTCAGTACTGACCCTCCAGCAGTGCAGCACTCCCTCAGTACTGACCCACTGACAGTGCAGCACTCCCTCAGTACTTACCCTCTGACAGAACAGCACTCCCTCAGTACTGACACTCCGACAGTGCAGCACTCCCTCAGTACTGACCCTCCAGCAGTGCAGCAATCCCTCAGTACTGAACCTCTGACAATGCAGAACTCCCTCAGTACTGACCATTCAACAGTGCAGCACTCCCTCAGTACTGACCCTCCGAGAGGGCAGCACTCCCTCAGTACTGACACTCTGACAGTGCAGCACTCCCTCAGTACTGACCCTCCGACAGGGCAGCACTCCCTCAGTACTGACTCTCTGACAGTGCAACACTCCCTCAGTACTGACCCTCTGACAATGCAGCACTCCCTCAGTACTGACGCTCCGACAGATCAGCACCCCCTCAGAACTTACCCTCTGACATTGCAGCACTCCCTCAGTAAAGACCCTGCGAAAGTGCAGCACTCCCTCAGTACTGACCCTCCAACAGAGCAGCACCCCCTCAGAACTTACCCTCTGACAGTGCAGCACTCCCTCAGTACTGACCATTCGACAGTGCAGCACTCCCTCAGTACAGACCCTCTGACAGAGCAGCACTCCCTCAGTACTGACCCTCTGACAGTGCAGCACTCCCTCAGTACTGACCCTCTGACAGTGCAGCACTCCCTCATTATTGACTCTCCAACAGTGCAGCACTCCCTCAGTACTGAACCTCTGACAGTGCAACACTCCCTCAGTAAAGACACTGCGACAGTACATCACTCCCTCAGTACTGACCTTGTGACAGTGCAACACTCCCTCAGTACTGACCCTCCAACAGATCAGCACCCCCTCAGAACTTACCCTCTGACAGTGCCGCACTCCCTCTGTACTGACCCTCTGACAGTGCAGCACTCCCTAAGTACTGACTCTCCGACTGTGCAGCACTCCCTCAGTACTGACCCTCTGACAGTGCAGCACTCCCTCAGCACTGACACTCTGACAGTGCAGCACTCCCTCAGTACTGACCCTCTGACAGTGCAGCACTCGCTCAGTACTTACCCTCTGACAGTACAGCACTCCCTCAGTACTGACCCTCCGACAGTGCAGCACTCACTCAGTACTTACCCTCTGACAGTACAGCACTCCCTCAGTACTGACCCTCCGACAGTGCAGTACTCCCTCTGTACTGACCCTCCGGCAGTGCAGCGCTCTGTCAGCACTTTCCCTCTGACAGTGCAGCAAACCCTCAGTACTGACCCTCCAGCAGTGCAGCACTCCCTCAGTACTGACCCTCTGACAGTGCCGTACTCCCTCAGTACTGACCCTCTGACAGCGCCGCACTCCCTCAGTACTGACCCTCTGACAGTGCCGCACTCCCTCAGTACTGACCCTCTTACAGTGCCGCAGTCCCTCAGTACTGACCCTCTGACAGTGCCGCACTCACTCAGTACTGACCCTCTGACAGTGCAGCACTCCCTCTGTACTGACCCTATGACAGTGCAGCACTCACTCAGTACTGACCCTCTGACAGTGCAGCACTCCCTCAATAATGACCCTCTGACAGTGCAGCACTCCCTCAGTACTGACCCTCTAACAGTGCAGTGCTCTCTCAGATCTTAACCTCTGACAGTGCAGCACTCCCTCAGTACTGACCCTCTGACAGTGCCGCACTCCCTCAGTACTGACCCTCAGACAGTGCGGCACTGCCTCAGTACTGACTCTCCGACTGTGCAGCACTCCCTCAGTACTGACCCTCCGACAGATCCGCACCCCCTCAGTACTGACCATCTGACAGTGCAGCACTCCCTCAGTATTGAACCTCCGACTGTGCAGCACTCCCTCAGTACTGACCCTCTGACAGTGCAGCACTACCTCAGTACTGACCCTCCGACAGTGCAGCACTCCCTCAGTACTGACCCTCTGACAGTGCAGCACTCCCTCTGTACTGACCCTCTGACAGTGCAGCACTCCCTCAGTACTGATCCTCTGACAGTGCAGCACTCCCTCAGTACTGACCCTCCAACAGAGCAGCACTCCCTCAGAACTTACCCTCTGACAGTGCAGCACTCCCTCAGTACTGACCCTCTGACAGTGCAGCACTCCCTCAGTATTGAACCTCTGACAGTGCAGCACTCCCTCAGTACTGACCCTCTGACAGTGCAGCACTCCCTCAGTACTGACCCTCTGACAGTGCAGCACTCCCTCAGTACTGACCCTCTGACAGTGCAGCACTCCCTCAGTACTGACCCTCCGAGAGCGCAGCACTCCCTCAGTACTGACACTCTGACAGTGCAGCACTCCCTCAGTACTGACCCTCCGACAGGGCAGCACTCCCTCAGTACTGACTCTATGACAGTGCAACACTCCCTCAGTACTGACCCTCTGACAGTGCAGCACTCCCTCAGTACTGACCCTCCGACAGATCAGCACCCCCTCAGAACTTACCCTCTGACAGTGCAGCACTCCCTCAGTACTGACTCTCCGACTGTGCAGCACTCCCTCAGTACTGACCCTCTGACAGTGCAGCACTCCCTCAGTACTGACCCTCTGACAGTGCAGCACTCCCTCATTACTGACTCTCCAACAGTGCAGCACTCCCTCAGTACTGAACCTCTGACAGTGCAACACTCCCTCAGTAAAGACACTGCGACAGTGCATCACTCCCTCAGTACTGACCTTGTGACAGTGCAACACTCCCTCAGTACTGACCCTCCAACAGATCAGCACCCCCTCAGAACTTACCCTCTGACAGTGCAGCACTCACTCAGTATTGACCCTCTGACAGAGCAGCATTCCCTCAGTACTGACCCTCTGACAGTGCAAAACCACCTCAGTACTGACCCTCTGACAGTGCCGCACTCCCTCAGTACTGAACTTCCGACAGTGCAGCACTCGCTCAGTACTTATCCTCTGACAGTGCAGCACTCCCTCAGTACTTACCCTCTGACAGTACAGCACTCCCTCAGTACTTACCCTCTGACAGAACAGCACTCCCTCAGTACTGACCCTCCGACAGTGCAGCACTCCCTCAGTAGTGACCCTCCAGCAGTGCAGCACTCCCTCAGTACTGAACCTCTGACAATGCAGAACTCCCTCAGTACTGACCATTCGACAGTGCAGCACTCCCTCAGTACAGACCCTCTGACAGAGCAGCACTCCCTCAGTACTGACCCTCTGACAGTGCAGCACTCCCTCATTACTGACTCTCCAACAGTGCAGCACTCCCTCAGTACTGAACCTCTGACAGTGCAACACTCCCTCAGTAAAGACCCTGCGACAGTGCATCACTCCCTCAGTACTGACCTTGTGACAGTGCAACACTCCCTCAGTACTGACCCTCCAACAGATCAGCACCCCCTCAGAACTTACCCTCTGACAGTGCAGCACTCACTCAGTATTGACCCTCTGACAGAGCAGCATTCCCTCAGTACTGACCCTCTGAGAGTGCAAAACCACCTCAGTACTGACCCTCTGACAGTGCCGCACTCCCTCAGTACTGACCCTCCGACAGTGCAGCACTCGCTCAGTACTTATCCTCTGACAGTGCAGCACTCCCTCAGTACTTACCCTCTGACAGTACAGCACTCCCTCAGTACTGACCCTCCGACAGTGCAGTACTCCCTCTGTACTGACCCTCCGGCAGTGCAGCGCTCTGTCAGCACTATCCCTCTGACAGTGCAGCAAACCCTCAGTACTGACCCTCCAGCAGTGCAGCACTCCCTCAGTACTGACCCTCTGACAGTGCCGCACTCCCTCAGTACTGACCCTCTGACAGCGCCGCACTCCCTCAGTACTGACCCTCTGACAGTGCCGCACTCCCTCAGTACTGACCCTCTTACAGTGCCGCACTCCCTCAGTACTGACCCTCTGACAGTGCCGCACTCCCTCAGTACTGACCCTCTGACAGTGCAGCACTCCCTGAGTACTGACCCTCTGATAGTGCAACACTCCCTCAGTACTGACCCTCCGACAGATCAGCACCCCCTCAGAATTTACCGTCTGACAGTGCAGCACTCCCTCAGTATTGACCCTCTGAGAGTGCAGCACTCCCTCAGTACTTACCCTCTGACAGAACAGCACTCCCTCAGTACTGACCCTCTGACAGTGCAGCACTCCCTCAGTACTGACCCTCTGACAGTGCCGCACTCCCTCAGTACAGACCCTCAGACAGTGCGGCACTGCCTCAGTACTGACTCTCCGACTGTGCAGCACTCCCTCAGTACTGAGCCTCTGACAGTGCAGCACTCCCTCAGTACTGACCCTCCGACAGATCCGCACCCCCTCAGTACTGACTCTCTGACAGTGCAGCACTCCCTCAGCCCTATCCCTCTGACAGTGCAGCACTCCCTCAGCCCTGTCCCTCTGACAGTGCAGCACTCGCTCAGTACTTATCCTCTAACAGTGCAGCACTCCCTCAGTATTGAACCTCCGACTGTGCAGCACTCCCTCAGTATTGACCCTCTGACAGTGCAGCACTCCCTCAGTACTGACCCTCTGACAGTGCAGCACTCCCTCTGTACTGACCCTCTGACAGTGCAGCACTCCCTCAGTACTGACCCTCTGACAGTGCAGCACTCCCTCAGTACTGACCCTCTGACAGTGCAGCACTCCCTCAGTACTTACCGTCTGACAGTGCAGCACTCCCTCAGTACTGACCCTCTGACAGTGCCGCACTCCCTCAGTACTGACCCTCTGACAGTGCAGCACTCCCTCAGTACTGACTCACCGACAGTGCAGCACTCCCTCAGTACTGACCCTCTGACAGTGCAGCACTCACACAGTACTGACCCTCTGACAGTGCAGCACTCCCTCAGTACTCTCCTCTGACAGTGCAGCACTCCCTCAGCACTGACCCTCCAATAGGGCAGCACTCCCTCAGTACTGACCCTCTGACAGTGCAGCACTCCCTCAGTACTGAACCTCTGGCAGTGCAGCCCTCCCTCAGTACTGACCCTCTGACAGTGCAGCACTCCCTAAGTACTGACTCTCCGACTGTGCAGCACTCCCTCAGTACTGACCCTCTGACAGTGCAGCACTCCCTCAGCACTGACACTCTGACAGTGCAGCACTCCCTCAGTACTGACCCTCTGACAGTGCAGCACTCCCTCTGTACTGACCCTCTGACAGTGCAACACTCCCTCAGTAAAGACCCTGCGACAGTGCAGCACTCCCTCAGAACTGACCTTGTGACAGTGCAACACTCCCTCAGTACTGACCCTCCAACAGAGCAGCACCCCCTCAGAACTTACCCTCTGACAGTGCAGCATTCCCTCAGGATTGACCCTCTGACAGAGCAGCACTCCCTCAGTACTGACCCTCTGACAGTGCAGCACTCCCTCAGTACTGACCCTCTGACAGTGCAGCACTCCCTCAGTACTTATCCTCCGATAGTGCAGCACTCGCTCTGTACTGACCCTCCGACAGTGCAGTACTCTCTTTGTACTGACCCTCCGGCAGTGCAGCGCTCTGTCAGCACAGTCCCTATGACAGTGCAGCATTCCCTCAGTACTGACCCTCCAGCAGTGCAGCACTCCCTCAGTACTGACCCTCTGACAGTGCAGCACTCCCTCAGTACTTACCCTCTGACAGAACAGCACTCCCTCAGTACTGACACTCCGACAGTGCAGCACTCCCTCAGTACTGACCCTCCAGCAGTGCAGCACTCCCTCAGTACTGAACCTCTGACAATGCAGAACTCCCTCAGTACTGACCATTCAACAGTGCAGCACTCCCTCAGTACTGACCCTCCGAGAGGGCAGCACTCCCTCAGTACTGACACTCTGACAGTGCAGCACTCCCTCAGTACTGACCCTCCGACAGTGCAGCACTCCCTCAGTACAGACCCTCTGACAGAGCAGCACTCCCTCAGTACTGACCCTCTGACAGTGCAGCACTCCCTCATTATTGACTCTCCAACAGTGCAGCACTCCCTCAGTACTGAACCTCTGACAGTGCAACACTCCCTCAGTAAAGACACTGCGACAGTACATCACTCCCTCAGTACTGACCTTGTGACAGTGCATCACTCCCTCAGTACTGACCCTCCAACAGTTCAGCACCCCCTCAGAACTTACCCTCTGACAGTGCCGCACTCCCTCTGTACTGACCCTCTGACAGTGCAGCACTCCCTAAGTACTGACTCTCCGACTGTGCAGCACTCCCTCAGTACTGACCCTCTGACAGTGCAGCACTCCCTCAGCACTGACACTCTGACAGTGCAGCACTCCCTCAGTACTGACCCTCTGACAGTGCAGCACTCGCTCAGTACTTACCCTCTGACAGTACAGCACTCCCTCAGTACTGACCCTCCGACAGTGCAGCACTCACTCAGTACTTACCCTCTGACAGTACAGCACTCCCTCAGTACTGACCCTCCGACAGTGCAGTACTCCCTCTGTACTGACCCTCCGGCAGTGCAGCGCTCTGTCAGCACTTTCCCTCTGACAGTGCAGCAAACCCTCAGTACTGACCCTCCAGCAGTGCAGCACTCCCTCAGTACTGACCCTCTGACAGTGCCGTACTCCCTCAGTACTGACCCTCTGACAGCGCCGCACTCCCTCAGTACTGACCCTCTGACAGTGCCGCACTCCCTCAGTACTGACCCTCTTACAGTGCCGCAGTCCCTCAGTACTGACCCTCTGACAGTGCCGCACTCACTCAGTACTGACCCTCTGACAGTGCAGCACTCCCTCTGTACTGACCCTATGACAGTGCAGCACTCACTCAGTACTGACCCTCTGACAGTGCAGCACTCCCTCAATAATGACCCTCTGACAGTGCAGCACTCCCTCAGTACTGACTCTCTAACAGTGCAGTGCTCTCTCAGATCTTAACCTCTGACAGTGCAGCACTCCCTCAGTACTGACCCTCTGACAGTGCCGCACTCCCTCAGTACTGACCCTCAGACAGTGCGGCACTGCCTCAGTACTGACTCTCCGACTGTGCAGCACTCCCTCAGTACTGACCCTCCGACAGATCCGCACCCCCTCAGTACTCACCCTCTGACAGTGCAGCACTCCCTCAGTATTGAACCTCCGACTGTGCAGCACTCCCTCAGTACTGACCCTCTGACAGTGCAGCACTCCCTCAGTACTGACCCTCCGACAGTGCAGCACTCCCTCAGTACTGACCCTCTGACAGTGCAGCACTCCCTCAGTACTGAACCTCTGACAGTGCAGCACTCCCTCAGTAATGACCCTCCAACAGAGCAGCACTCCCTCAGAACTTACCCTCTGACAGTGCAGCACTCCCTCAGTACTGACCCTCTGACAGTGCAGCACTCCCTCAGTATTGAACCTCTGACAGTGCAGCACTCCCTCAGTACTGACCCTCTGACAGTGCAGCACTCCCTCAGTACTGACCCTCTGACAGTGCAGCACTCCCTCAGTACTGACCCTCTGACAGTGCAGCACTCCCTCAGTACTGACCCTCCGAGAGCGCAGCACTCCCTCAGTACTGACACTCTGACAGTGCAGCACTCCCTCAGTACTGACCCTCCGACAGGGCAGCACTCCCTCAGTACTGACTCTATGACAGTGCAACACTCCCTCAGTACTGACCCTCTGACAGTGCAGCACTCCCTCAGTACTGACCCTCCGACAGATCAGCACCCCCTCAGAACTTACCCTCTGACAGTGCAGCACTCCCTCAGTACTGACTCTCCGACTGTGCAGCACTCCCTCAGTACTGACCCTCTGACAGTGCAGCACTCCCTCAGTAAAGACCCTGCGAAAGTGCAGCACTCCCTCAGTACTGACCCTCCAACAGAGCAGCACCCCCTCAGAACTTACCCTCTGACAGTGCAGCACTCCCTCAGTACTGACCATTCGACAGTGCAGCACTCCCTCAGTACAGACCCTCTGACAGAGCAGCACTCCCTCAGTACTGACCCTCTGACAGTGCAGCACTCCCTCAGTACTGACCCTCTGACAGTGCAGCACTCCCTCATTACTGACTCTCCAACAGTGCAGCACTCCCTCAGTACTGAACCTCTGACAGTGCAACACTCCCTCAGTAAAGACACTGCGACAGTGCATCACTCCCTCAGTACTGACCTTGTGACAGTGCAACACTCCCTCAGTACTGACCCTCCAACAGATCAGCACCCCCTCAGAACTTACCCTCTGACAGTGCAGCACTCACTCAGTATTGACCCTCTGACAGAGCAGCATTCCCTCAGTACTGACCCTCTGACAGTGCAAAACCACCTCAGTACTGACCCTCTGACAGTGCCGCACTCCCTCAGTACTGAACCTCCGACAGTGCAGCACTCGCTCAGTACTTATCCTCTGACAGTGCAGCACTCCCTCAGTACTTACCCTCTGACAGTACAGCACTCCCTCAGTACTGACCCTCCGACAGTGCAGTACTCCCTCTGTACTGAACCTCCGGCAGTGCAGCGCTCGGTCAGGACTGTCCCTCTGACAGTGCAGCACTCCCTCAGTACTGACCCTCCAGCAGTGCAGCACTCCCTCAGTACTGACCCTCTGACAGTGCAGCACTCCCTCAGTACTGACCCTCTGACAGCGCCGCACTCCCTCAGTACTGACCCTCTGACAGTGCCGCACTCCCTCAGTACTGACCCTCTTACAGTGCAGCACTCCCTCAGTACTGACCCTCTGACAGTGCTGCACTCCCTCAGTACTGACCCTCTGACAGTGCAGCACTCCCTCAGTACTGACCCTCTGACAGTGCAGCACTCCCTCAGTACTGACCCTCCGACAGTGCAGCACTCCCTCAGAACTGACCCTCTGACAGTGCAGCACTCCCTCAGTACTGACCCTCTGACAGTGCAGCACTCCCTCAGTACTGACCCTCTGACAGTGCAGCACTCCCTCAGTACTGACCCTCTGACAGTGCAGCACTCCTCAGTACTGACCCTCTGACAGTGCAGCACTCCCTCAGTACTGACCCTCTGACAGTGCAGCACTCCCTCAGTACTGACCCTCTGACAGTGCAGCACTCCCTCAGTACTGACCCTCTGACAGTGCAGCACTCCCTCAGTACTGACCCTCTGACAGTGCAGCACTCCCTCAGTACTGACCCTCTGACAGTGCAGCACTCCCTCAGTACTGACCCTCCGACAGTGCAGCACTCCCTCAGTACTGACCTCTGACAGTGCAGCACTCCCTCAGTACTGACCCTCCGACAGTGCAGCACTCCCTCAGTACTGACCCTCTGACAGTGCAGCACTCCCTCAGTACTGACCCTCTGACAGTGCAGCACTCCCTCAGTACTGACCCTCTGACAGTGCAGCACTCCCTCAGTACTGACCCTCTGACAGTGCAGCACTCCCTCAGTACTGACTCTCCGACAGTGCAGCACTCCCTCAGTACTGACCCTCTGACAGTGCAGCACTCCCTCAGTACTGACCCTCTGACAGTGCAGCACTCCCTCAGTACTGACCCTCTGACAGTGCAGCACTCCCTCAGTACTGACCCTCTGACAGTGCAGCACTCCCTCAGTACTGACCCTCTGACAGTGCAGCACTCCCTCAGTACTGACCCTCTGACAGTGCAGCACTCCCTCAGTACTGACCCTCTGAGAGGGCACCACTCCCTCAGTACTGACCCTCTGACAGTGCAGCACTCCCTCAGTACTGACCCTCTGACAGTGCAGCTCTCCCTCAGTACTGACCTCTGACAGTGCAGGACTCCCTCAGTACTGACCCTCTGACAGTGCAACACTCCCTCAGTACTGACCCTCTGACAGTGCAGCACTCCCTCAGAACTGACCCTCTGACAGTGCAGCACTCCCTCAGTACTGACCCTCTGACAGTGCAGCACCCCTCAGTACTGACCCTCTGACAGTGCAGCACTCCCTCAGTACTGACCCTCTGACAGTGCAGCACTCCCTCAGTACTGACCCTCTGACAGTGCAGCACTCCCTCAGTACTGACCCTCTGACAGTGCAGCACTCCCTCAGTACTGACCCTCCGACAGTGCAGCACTCCCTCAGTACTGACCCTCTGACAGTGCAGCACTCCCTCAGTACTGACCCTCTGACAGTGCAGCACTCCCTCAGTACTGACCCTCTGACAGTGCAGCACTCCCTCAGTACTGACCCTCTGCAGTGCAGCACTCCCTCAGTACTGACCCTCTGGCAGTGCAGAACTCCCTCAGTACTGACCCTCTGACAGTGCAGCGCTCCCTCAGTACTGACCCTCTGACAGTGCAGCACTCCCTCAGTACTGACCCTCTGACAGTGCAGCACTCCCTCAGTACTGACCCTCTGACAGTGCAGCACTCCCTCAGTACTGACCCTCTGACAGTGCAGCACTCCCTCAGTACTGACCCTCTGACAGTGCAGCACTCCCTCAGTACTGACCCTCTGACAGTGCAGCACTCCCTCAGTACTGACCCTCTGACAGTGCAGCACTCCCTCAGTACTGACCCTCTGACAGTGCAGCACTCCCTCAGTACTGACCCTCGACAGTGCAGCACTCCCTCAGTACTGACCCTCTGACAGTGCAGCACTCCCTCAGTACTGACCCTCTGACAGTGCAGCACTCCCTCAGTACTGACCCTCTGACAGTGCAGCACTCCCTCAGTACTGACCCTCTGACAGTGCAGCACTCCCTCAGTACTGACCCTCTGACAGTGCAGCACTCCCTCAGTACTGACCCTCCGACAGTGCAGCACTCCTCAGTACTGACCTCCGACAGTGCAGCACTCCCTCAGTACTGACCCTCTGACAGTGCAGCACTCCCTCAGTACTGACCCTCTGACAGTGCAGCACTCCCTCAGTACTGACCCTCTGACAGTGCAGCACTCCCTCTGTACTGACCCTCTGACAGTGCAGCACTCCCTCAGTACTGACCCTCTGACAGTGCAGCACTCCCTCAGTACTGACCCTCTGACAGTGCAGCACTCCCTCAGTACTGACCCTCTGACAGTGCAGCACTCCCTCAGTACTGACCCTCTGACAGTGCAGCACTCCCTCAGTACTGACCCTCTGACAGTGCAGCACTCCCTCAGTACTGACCCTCTGACAGTGCAGCACTCCCTCAGTACTGACCCTCTGACAGTGCAGCACTCCTCAGTACTGACCCTCTGACAATGCAGCACTCCCTCAGTACTGACCCTCTGACAGTGCAGCACTCCCTCAGTACTGACCCTCTGACAGTGCAGCACTCCCTCAGTACTGACCCTCTGACAGTGCAGCACTCCCTCAGTACTGACCCTCCGACAGTGCAGCACTCCCTCAGTACTGACCCTCCGACAGTGCAGCACTCCCTCAGTACTGACCCTCTGACAGTGCAGCACTCCCTCAGTACTGACCCTCTGACAGTGCAGCACTCCCTCAGTACTGACCTTGACAGTGCAGCACTCCCTCTGTACTGACCCTCCGAAAGTGCAGCACTCACTCAGTACTGACCCTCTGACAGTGCAGCACTCCCTCAGTACTGACCCTCTGACAGTGCAGCACTCCCTCAGTACTGACCCTCTGACAGTGCAGCACTCCCTCAGTACTGACCCTCTGACAGTGCAGCACTCCCTCAGTACTGACTCTCTGACAGTGCAGCACTCCCTCAGTACTGACCTCCTGACAGTGCAGCACTCCCTCAGTACTGACCCTCCGACAGTGCAGCACTCCCTCAGTACTGACCCTCTGACAGTGCAGCACTCCCTCAGTACTGACCCTCTGACAGTGCAGCACTCCCTCAGTACTGACCCTCTGACAGTGCAGCACTCCCTCAGTACTGACCCTCTGACAGTGCAGCACTCCCTCAGTACTGACCCTCTGACAGTGCAGCACTCCTCAGTACTGACCCTCCGACAGTGCAGCACTCCCTCAGTACTGACCCTCCGACAGTGCAGCACTCCCTCAGTACTGATCCTCTGACAGTGCAGCACTCCCTCAGTACTGACCCTCTGACAGTGCAGCACTCCCTCAGTACTGACCCTCTGACAGTGCAGCACTCCCTCAGTACTGACCCTCTGACAGTGCAGCACTCCCTCATACTGACCCTCTGACAGTGCAGCAGTCCCTCAGTACAGACCCTCTAACAGTGCAGCACTCAATCAGTACTGACCCTCCAGCAGTGCAGCAATCCCTCATTACTGACCCTCTGACTGTGCCGTATTCCCTCAGTTCTGACTCTCTGTGAGCGCAGCACTCCCTCAGTACTGACCTCCTGACAGTGCAGCACTCCCTCAGTACTGACCTCCTGAAAGTGCAGCACTCCCTCAGTACTGACCCTCTGACAGTGCAGGCACTCCCTCAGTACTGACTCTCTGACACTGCAGCACTCCCTCTGTACTGACCCTATGACTGTGCAGCACACACTCAGTACCGGACACCTCTGACAGTGCAGCACTCCTCAATATGACCCTCTGACAGTGCAGCACTCCCTCAGTACTGACCCTCTGCAGTGCAGTGCTCCCTCAGATCTTAACCTCTGACAGTGCAGCACTCCCTCAGTACTGACCCTCTGACAGTGCCGCACTCCCTCAGTACTGACCCTCCGACAGTGCTGCGCTCCCTCGTACTGACCCTCCGACAGTGCAGCACTCCCTCAGTACTGACCCTCCAGCAGTGCAGCACTCCCTCAGTACTGTCCCTCTGACAATGCAGAACTCCCTCAGTACTGACCATTCAACAGTGCAGCACTCCCTCAGTACAGACCCTCTGACAGAGCAGCACTCCCTCAGTACTGAGCCTCTGACAGTGCAGCACTCCCTCAGCACTGACCCTCTGACAGTGCAGCACTCCCTCATTACTGACTCTCCAACAGTGCAGCACCTCCTCAGAACTGACCCTCTGACAGTGCAACACTCCCTCAGTACTGACCCTCCAACAGATCAGCACCCCCTCAGAACTTACCCTCTGACAGTGCAGCACTCACTCAGTATTGACCCTCTGACAGAGCAGCATTCCCTCAGTACTGACCCTCACACAGTGCAAAACCACCTCAGTACTGACCCTCCGACAGTGCCGCACTCCATCAGTACTGACCCTCCGACAGTGCAGCACTCGCTCAGTACTTATCCTCTGACAGTGCAGCACTCCCTCAGTACTTACCCTCTGACAGTACAGCACTCCCTCAGTACTGACCCTCCGACAGTGCAGTACTCCCTCTGTACTGACCCTCCGGCAGTGCAGCGCTCTGTCAGCACTTTCCCTCTGACAGTGCAGCAAACACTCAGTACTGACCCTCCAGCAGTGCAGAAATCCCTCAGTACTGACCCTCTGACAGTGCCGCACTCCCTCAGTACTGACCCTCTGACAGCGCCGCACTCCCTCAGTACTGACCCTCTGACAGCGCCGCACTCCCTCAGTAATGACCCTCTTACAGTGCCGCAGTCCCTCAGTACTGACCCTCTGACAGTGCCGCACTCACTCAGTACTGACCCTCTGACACTGCAGCACACCCTCAGTACTGACCCTTTGAGAATGCTGTGCTCCCTCAGTTCTGACCCTCTGACAGTGCAGCACTCCCTCAGCACTGACGCTCTAACAGTGCAGCACTCCCTCAGTACTGACCCTCTGACATTTCAGCAATCCCTCATTACTGACCCTCCGACAGTGCGGCACTCCCTCAGTACTGACCCTCTGACAGTGCAGCACTCCCTCAGAACTGACTCTCCGACAGTGCAGCACTCCATCAGTACTGACCCTCTGACAGTGCAGCACTCCCTCAGTACTGAACCTCTGACAGTGCAGCACTCCCTCAGTACTGACCATGTGACATTGCAACACTCCCTCAGTACTGACCCTTCCATGGTGCAGCACTCCCTCAGTACTGACCCTCTGACAGTGCAGCACTCCCTCAGTACTGACCCTCCCACAGTGCAGCACTCCATCAGCCCTGTCCCTCTGACAGTGCAGCACTCCCTCAGCTCTGTCCCTCTGACAGTGCAGCACTCGCTCAGTACTTATCCTCTGACAGTGCAGCACTCCCTCAGTACTGACCCTCTGACAGTGCAGCACTCGCTCAGTACTTATCATCTGACAGTGCAGCACTCCCTCAGTACTGACCCTCTGACAGTGCAGCACTCCCTCAGTACTAACCCTCTGACAGTGCAGCACTCCCTCAGTACTGACCCACCGACAGGGCAGCACTCCCTCAGTACTGACACTCTGACAGTGCAGCACTCCCTCAGTACTGAGCCTCCGACAGGGCAGCACTCCCTCAGTACTGACTCTCTGACAGTGCAGCACTCCCTCAGTACTGACCCTCTGACAGTGCAGCACTCCCTCAGTACTGACCCTCCAGCAGTGCAGCACTCCCTCAGTACTGTCCCTCTGACAATGCAGAACTCCCTCAGTACTGACCATTCAACAGTGCAGCACTCCCTCAGTACAGACCCTCTGACAGAGCAGCACTCCCTCAGTACTGAGCCTCTGACAGTGCAGCACTCCCTCAGCACTGACCCTCTGACAGTGCAGCACTCCCTCATTACTGACTCTCCAACAGTGCAGCACTCCCTCAGTACTGACCCTCTGACAGTGCAACACTCCCTCAGTACTGACCCTCCAACAGATCAGCACCCCCTCAGAACTTACCCTCTGACAGTGCAGCACTCACTCAGTATTGACCCTCTGACAGAGCAGCATTCCCTCAGTACTGACCCTCAGACAGTGCAAAACCACCTCAGTACTGACCCTCCGACAGTGCCGCACTCCATCAGTACTGATCCTCCGACAGTGCAGCACTCGCTCAGTACTTATCCTCTGACAGTGCAGCACTCCCTCAGTACTTACCCTCTGACAGTACAGCACTCCCTCAGTACTGACCCTCCGACAGTGCAGTACTCCCTCTGTACTGACCCTCCGGCAGTGCAGCGCTCTGTCAGCACTTTCCCTCTGACAGTGCAGCAAACACTCAGTACTGACCCTCCAGCAGTGCAGAAATCCCTCAGTACTGACCCTCTGACAGTGCCGCACTCCCTCAGTACTGACCCTCTGACAGCGCCGCACTCCCTCAGTACTGACCCTCTGACAGCGCCGCACTCCCTCAGTAATGACCCTCTTACAGTGCCGCAGTCCCTCAGTACTGACCCTCTGACAGTGCCGCACTCACTCAGTACTGACCCTCTGACACTGCAGCACACCCTCAGTACTGACCCTTTGAGAATGCTGTGCTCCCTCAGTTCTGACCCTCTGACAGTGCAGCACTCCCTCAGCACTGACGCTCTAACAGTGCAGCACTCCCTCAGTACTGACCCTCTGACATTTCAGCAATCCCTCATTACTGACCCTCCGACAGTGCGGCACTCCCTCAGTACTGACCCTCTGACAGTGCAGCACTCCCTCAGAACTGACTCTCCGACAGTGCAGCACTCCCTCAGTACTGACCCTCTGACAGTGCAGCACTCCCTCAGTACTGAACCTCTGACAGTGCAGCACTCCCTCAGTACTGACCATGTGACATTGCAACACTCCCTCAGTACTGACCCTTCCATGGTGCAGCACTCCCTCAGTACTGACCCTCTGACAGTGCAGCACTCCCTCAGTACTGACCCTCCCACAGTGCAGCACTCCATCAGCCCTGTCCCTCTGACAGTGCAGCACTCCCTCAGCTCTGTCCCTCTGACAGTGCAGCACTCGCTCAGTACTTATCCTCTGACAGTGCAGCACTCCCTCAGTACTGACCCTCTGACAGTGCAGCACTCCCTCAGTACTAACCCTCTGACAGTGCAGCACTCCCTCAGTACTGACCCACCGACAGGGCAGCACTCCCTCAGTACTGACACTCTGACAGTGCAGCACTCCCTCAGTACTGAGCCTCCGACAGGGCAGCACTCCCTCAGTACTGACTCTCTGACAGTGCAGCACTCCCTCAGTACTGACCCTCTGACAGTGCAGCACTCCCTCAGTACTGACTCTCTGACAGTGCAGCACTCCCTCAGTACAGACCCTCTGACAGTGCAGCACCCCCTCAGAACTTACCCTCTGACAGTGCAGCACTCCCTCAGTACTGACTCTCCGACAGTGCAGCACTCCCTCAGTACTGAAACTCTGACAGTGCAGCACTCCCTCAGTAAAGACCCTGAGAAAGTGCAGCACTCCCTCAGTACTGACCCTCCAACAGAGCAGCACCCCCTCAGAACTTACCCTCTAACAGTGCAGCACTCCCTCAGTATTGACTCTCTGACAGAGCAGCACTCCCTCAGTACTGACCCTCTGACAGTGCAGCACTCCCTCAGTACTGTCCCTCTGACAGTGCAGCACTCCCTCAGTACTTATCCTCCGACAGTGCAGCACTCGCTCAGTACTAACCCTCCGACAGTGCAGTACTCCCTTTGTACTGACCCTCCGGCAGTGCAGCCCTCTGTCAGCACTGTCCCTCTGACAGTGCAGCATTCCCTCAGTACTGACCCTCCAGCAGTGCAGCACTCCCTCAGTACTGACCCTCTGACAGTGCAGCACTACCTCAGTACTGACCCGCTGACAGCGCAGCACTCCCTCAGTACTGACGCTCTGACACTGCAGCACTCCCTCTGTACTGACCCTATGACAGTGCAGCACTCACTCAGTACTGACCCTCTGACAGTGCAGCACTCCCTCAATAATGACCCTCTGACAGTGCAGCACTCCCTCAGTACTGACCCTCTGACAGTGCAGTGCTCCCTCAGATCTTAACCTCTGACAGTGCAGCGCTCCCTCAGTACTGACCCTCTGACAGTGCCGCACTCCCTCAGTACTGACCCTCCGACAGTGCAGCACTCCCTCAGTACTGACCCTCCGACAGTGCAGCACTCCCTCAGTACTGACCCTCCAGCAGTGCAGCACTCCCTCAGTACTGTCCCTCTGACAATGCAGAACTCCCTCAGTACTGACCATTCAACAGTGCAGCACTCCCTCAGTACAGACCCTCTGACAGAGCAGCAAACCCTCAGTACTGAGCCTCTGACAGTGCAGCACTCCCTCAGTACTGACCCTCTGACAGTGCAGCACTCCCTCATTACTGACTCTCCAACAGTGCAGCACTCCCTCAGTACTGACCCTCTGACAGTGCAACACTCCCTCAGTAAAGACCCTGCGACAGTGCATCACTCCCTCAGTACTGACCTTGTCACAGTGCAACACTCCCTCAGTACTGACCCTCCAACAGATCAGCACCCCCTCAGAACTTACCCTCTGACAGTGCAGCACTCACTCAGTATTGACCCTCTGACAGAGCAGCATTCCCTCAGTACTGACCCTCAGACAGTGCAAAACCACCTCAGTACTGACCCTCCGACAGTGCCGCACTCCATCAGTACTGACCCTCCGACAGTGCAGCACTCGCTCAGTACTTATCCTCTGACAGTGCAGCACTCCCTCAGTACTTACCCTCTGACAGTACAGCACTCCCTCAGTACTGACCCTCCGACAGTGCAGTACTCCCTCTGTACTGACCCTCCGGCAGTGCAGCGCTCTGTCAGCACTTTCCCTCTGACAGTGCAGCAAACACTCAGTACTGACCCTCCAGCAGTGCAGAAATCCCTCAGTACTGACCCTCTGACAGTGCCGCACTCCCTCAGTACTGACCCTCTGACAGCGCCGCACTCCCTCAGTACTGACCTTCTGACAGTGCCGCACTCCCTCAGTACTGACCCTCTTACAGTGCCGCAGTCCCTCAGTACTGACCCTCTGACAGTGCCGCACTCACTCAGTACTGACCCTCTGACACTGCAGCACTCCCTCAGTACTGACCCTCTGACAATGCAGAACTCCCTCAGTACTGACGATCCGACAGTGCAGAACTCCCTCAGTACTGACCCTCTGACAGTGCAGCACTCCCTCAGTACTGACCCTCTGACAGTGCAACACTCCCTCAGTACTGACCCTCTGACAGTGCAGCACTCTCTCATTACTGACTCTCCAACAGTGCAGCACTCCCTCAGTACTGAACCTCTGACAGTGCAGCACTCCCTCAGTACTGACCCTCTGACAGTGCAACACTCCCTCAGTAAAGACCCTGCGACAGTGCAGCACTCCCTCAGTACTGAACTTGTGACAGTGCAACACTCCCTCAGTACTGACCCTCCAACAGAGCAGCACCCCCTCAGAACTTACCCTCTGACAGTGCAGCACTCCCTCGGTATTGACCCTCTGACAGAGCAGCACTCCCTCAGTACTGACCCTCTGACAGTGCAAAACCACCTCAGTACTGACCCTCCGACAGTGCCGCACTCCCTCAGTACTGACCCTCCGACAGTGCAGCACTCGCTCAGTACTTATCCTCTGACAGTGCAGCAATCCCTCAGTACTTACCCTCTGACAGTACAGCACTCCCTCAGTACTGACCCTCCGACAGTGCAGTACTCCCTCTGTACTGATCCTGAGGCAGTGCAGCGCTCTGTCAGCACTGTCCCTCTGACAGTGCAGCAAACCCTCAGTACTGACCCTCCAGCAGTGCAGCACTCCCTCAGTACTGACCCTCTGACAGTGCCGCACTCCCTCAGTACTGACCCTCTGACAGCGCCGCACTCCCTCAGTACTGACCCTCTGACAGTGCCGCACTCCCTCAGTACTGACCCTCTTACAGTGCCGCACTCCCTCAGTACTGACCCTCTGACAGTGCCGCACTCCCTCAGTACTGACCCTCTGACAGTGCAGCACTCCCTCAGTACTGACCCTCTGATAGTGCAGCACTCCCTCAGTACTGACCCTCCGACAGATCAGCACCCCCTCAGTACTGAACCTCTGACAGTGCAGCACTCCCTCAGTATTGAACCTCCGACTGTGCAGCACTCCCTCAGTACTGACCCTCTGACAGTGCAGCACTCCCTCAGTACTGACCCTCTGACAGTGCAGCTCTCCCTCTGTACTGACCCTCTGACAGTGCAGCACTCACTCAGTACTGACCCTCTGACAGTGCAGCAATCCCTCTGTACAGACCCTCTGACAGTGCAGCACTCCCTCAGTACTGACGCTCTGACAGTGCAGCACTTCCTCAATAATGACCCTCTGACAGTGCAGCACTCCCTCAGTACTGACCCTCTGACAGTGCAGCACTCCCTCAGTACTTACCCTCTGACAGTGTAGCACTCCCTCACTACTGACACACCGACAGTGCAGCACTCCCTCAGTACTGACCCTCTGACAGTGCAGCACTCACACAGTACTGACCCTCTGACAGTGCAGCACTCCCTCAGCACTGACCCTCCAATAGGGCAGCACTCCCTCAGTACTGACCCTCTGACAGTGCAGCACTCCCTCAGTACTGACCCTCTGACAGTGCAGCACTCCCTCAGTACTGACCCTCTGACAGTGCAGCACTCCCTCAGTACTGACCCTCTGACAGTGCAGCACTCCCTCAGTACTGACTCTCCAACAGTGCAGCACTCCCTCAGTATTGAACCTCTGGCAGTGCAGCACTCCCTCAGTACTGACCCTCCGACAGTGCAGCACTCCCTCAGCACTGAACCTCTGGCAGTGCCGCACTCCCTCCGTACTGACCCTCCGACAGTGCAGCACTCCCTCAGCACTGAACCTCTGGCAGTGCCGCACTCCCTCAGTACTGACCCTCTGACAGTGCAGCACTCACTCAGTACTGACCCTCTGACAGTGCAGCACTCCCTAAGTACTGACTCTCCGACTGTGCAGCACTCCCTCAGTACTGACCCTCTGACAGTGCAGCACTCCCTCAGCACTGACCCTCTGACAGTGCAGCACTGCCTCAGTACTGACCCTCTGACAGTGCAACACTCCCTCAGTACTGACCCTCTGACAGTGCAAAACCACCTCAGTACTGACCCTCCCACAGTGCCGCACTCCCTCTGTACTGACCCTCTGACAGTTCATCACTCCCTCAGTACTGACCCTCTGACAGTGCAGCACTCCCTCAGTACTGACCCTCTGACAGTTCATCACTCCCTCAGTACTGACCCTCTGACAGTGCAGCACTCCCTCAGCACTGACCCTCTGACAGTGCAGCACTCCCTCAGTACTTACTCTCCGGCAGTGCAGCACTCCCTCAGTACTGACCCTCTGACAGTGCAGCACTCCCTCAGTACTGACCCTCTGGCAGTGCCGCACTCCCTCAGTACTGACCCTCTGAGAGTGCAGCACTCCCTCAGTACTGACTCTCCGACAGTGCAGCACTCCCTCAGTACTGACCCTCTGACAGTGCAACACTCCCGCAGTAAAGACCCTGCGACAGTGCAACACTCCCTCAGTACTGACCCTTCCATGGTGCAGCACTCCCTCAGTATTGAACCTCCGACTGTGCAGCACTCCCTCAGTACTGACCCTCTGACAGTGCAGCACTCGCTCAGTACTGACCCTCTGACAGTGCAGCTCTCCCTCAGTACTGACCCTCTGACAGTGCAGCACTCACTCAGTACTGACCCTCTGACAGTGCAGCAATCCCTCTGTACAGACCCTCTGACAGTGCAGCACTCCCTCAGCACTGACCCTCTGACAGTGCAGCACTCCCTCAGTACTAACTCTCCGGCAGTGCAGCACTCCCTCAGTACTGACACTCTGACAGTGCAGCACTCCCTCAGTACTGACCCTCTGACAGTTCAACACTCCCTCAGTACTGACCCTTCCATGGTGCAGCACTCCCTCAGTACTGAACCTCCGACTGTGCAGCACTCCCTCAGTACTGACCCTCTGACAGTGAAGCACTCACTCAGTACTGACCCTCTGAAAGTGCAGCAATCCCTCTGTACAGACCCTCTGACAGTGCAGGACTCCCTCAGTACTGACCCTCTGACAGTGCAGTGCTCCCTCAGAACTTTACCTCTGACAGTGCAGCTCTCCCTCAGTATGAACCTCTGACAGTGAAGCACTCACTCAGTACTGACCCTCTGAAAGTGCAGCAATCCCTCTGTACAGACCCTCTGACAGTGCAGGACTCCCTCAGTACTGACCCTCTGACAGTGCAGTGCTCCCTCAGAACTTTACCTCTGACAGTGCAGCACTCCCTCAGTACTGACCTCTGACAGTGCAGCACTTCCTCAGCACTGACCCTCCAATAGGGCAGCACTCCCTCAGTACTGACCCTCTGACAGTGCAGCACTCCCTCAGTACTGACCCTCTGACAGTGCAGCAATCCCTCAGTACTGACCCTCTGACAGTGCAGCACTCACTCAGTACTGACCCTCTGACAATGCAGCACTCTCTCAGTACTGACTCTCCAACAGTGCAGCACTCCCTCAGTATTGAACCTCTGGCAGTGCAGCACTCCCTCAGTACTGACCCTCCGACAGTGCAGCACTCCCTCAGCACTGAACCTCTGGCAGTGCCGCACTCCCTCAGTACTGACCCTCTGACAGTGCAGCACTCCCTAAGTACTGACTCTCCGACTGTGCAGCACTCCCTCAGTACTGACCCTCTGACAGTGCAGCACTCCCTCAGCACTGACCCTCTGACAGTGCAGCACTGCCTCAGTACTGACCCTCTGACAGTGCAACACTCCCTCAGTACTGAACCTCTGACAGTGCAAAACCCCCTCAATACTGACCCTCCCACCGTGCTGCACTCCCTCAGTACTGACTCTCTGACAGTGCAGCACTCCCTCAGTACTGACCCTCTGACAGTGCAGCACTCCCTCAGTAATGACCCTCTGACAGTGCAGCACTCCCTCAGCACTGACCCTCTGACAGTGCAGCACTCCCTCAGTACTTACTCTCCGGCAGTGCAGCACTCCCTCAGTACTGACACTCTGACAGTGCAGCACTCCCTCAGTACTGACCCTCTGGCAGTGCCGCACTCCCTCAGTATTGACCCTCTGACAGAGCAGCACTCCCTCAGTACTGACCCTCTGACAGTGCAAAACCACCTCAGTACTGACCCTCCGACAGTGCCGCACTCCATCAGTACTGACCCTCCGACAGTGCAGCACTCGCTCAGTACTTATCCTCTGACAGTGCAGCAATCCCTCAGTACTGACCCTCCGACAGTGCAGTACTCCCTCTGTACTGATCCTCCGGCAGTGCAGCGCTCTGTCAGCACGGTCCCTCTGACAGTGCAGCAAACCCTCAGTACTGACCCTCCAGCAGTGCAGCACTCCCTCAGTACTGACCCTCTGACAGTGCCGCACTCCCTCAGTACTGACCCTCTGACAGCGCCGCACTCCCTCAGTACTGACCCTCTGACAGTGCCGCACTCCCTCAGTTCTCACCCTCTGACAGTGCCGCACTCCCTCAGTACTGACCCTCTGACAGTGCAGCACTCCCTCAGTACTGATCCTCCGAGTGATCAGCACCCCCTAAGAATTTACCCTCTGACAGTGCAGCACTCCCTCAGTATTGACCCTCTGAGAGTGCAGCACTCCCTCAGTACTTACCCTCTGACAGAACAGCACTCCCTCAGTACTGACCCCCTTACAGTGCAGCACTCCCTCAGTAGTGACCCTCTGAAAGTGCCGCACTCCCTCAGTACTGACCCTCAGACAGTGCGGCACTGCCTCAGTACTGACTCTCCGACTGTGCAGCACTCCCTCAGTACTGACCCTCTGACAGTGCAGCACTCCCTCAGTACTGACCCTCCGACAGATCAGCACCCCCTCAGTACTGAACCTCTGACAGTGCAGCACTCCCTCAGTATTGAACCTCCGACTGTGCAGCACTCCCTCAGTACTGAACCTCTGACAGTGCAGCACTCCCTCAGTACTGACCCTCTGACAGTGCAGCTCTCCCTCTGTTCTGACCCTCTGACAGTGCAGCACTCACTCAGTACTGACCCTCTGACAGTGCAGCAATCCCTCTGTACAGACCCTCTGACAGTGCAGCACTCCCTCAGTACTGACCCTCTGACAGTGCAGTGCTCCCACAGAACATTACCTCTGACAGTGCAGCACACCCTCAGTACTGACCCTCTGACAGTGCAGCACTCCCTCAGTACTTACCCTCTGACAGTGTAGCACTCCCTCACTACTGACACACCGACAGTGCAGCACTCCCTCAGTACTGACCCTCTGACAGTGCAGCACTCACACAGTACTGACCCTCTGACAGTGCAGCACTCCCTCAGTACTGACCTCTGACAGTGCAGCACTCCCTCAGCACTGACCCTCCAATAGGTCAGCACTCCCTCAGTACTGACCCTCTGACAGTGCAGCACTCCCTCAGTACTGACCTCTGACAGTGCAGCACTCCCTCAGCACTGACCCTCCAATAGGTCAGCACTCCCTCAGTACTGACCCTCTGACAGTGCAGCACTCCCTCAGTACTGACCCTCTGACAGTGCAGCACTCCCTCAGTACTGACGCTCTGACAGTGCAGCACTCCCTCAGTACTGACCCTCTGACAGTGCAGCACTCCCTCAGTACTGACCCTCTGACAGTGCAGCACTCCCTCAGTACTGACTCTCCAACAGTGCAGCACTCCCTCAGTATTGAACCTCTGGCAGTGCAGCACTCCCTCAGTACTGACCCTCCGACAGTGCAGCAGTCCCTCAGCACTGAACCTCTGGCAGTGCCGCACTCCCTCAGTACTGACCCTCTGACAGTGCAGCACTCCCTCAGTACTGACTCTCCGACTGTGCAGCACTCCCTCAGTACTGACCCTCTGACAGTGCAGCACTCCCTCAGCACTGACCCTCTGACAGTGCAGCACTGCCTCAGTACTGACCCTCTGACAGTGCAAGACTCCCTCAGTACTGACCCTCTGACAGTGCAAAACCACCTCAGTACTGACACTCCCACAGTGCCGCACTCCCTCTGTACTGACCCTCTGACAGTGCAGCATTCCCTCAGTACTGACCCTCTGACAGTGCAGCACTCCCTCAGTACTGACTCTCTGACAGTTCATCACTCCCTCAGTACTGACCCTCTGACAGTGCAGCACTCCCTCAGCACTGACCCTCTGACAGTGCAGCACTCCCTCAGTACTTACTCTCCGGCAGTGCAGCACTCCCTCAGTACTGACCCTCTGACAGTGCAGCACTCCCTCAGTACTGACTCTCCGACAGTGCAGCACTCCCTCAGTACTGACCCTCTGACAGTGCAACACTCCCTCAGTAAAGACCCTGCGACAGTGCAACACTCCCTCAGTACTGACCCTTCCATGGTGCAGCACTCCCTCAGTATTGAACCTCCGACTGTGCAGCACTCCCTCAGTACTGACCCTCTGACAGTGCAGCTCTCCCTCAGTACTGACCCTCTGACAGTGCAGCAATCCCTCTGTACAGACCCTCTGACAGTGCAGCACTCCCTCAGCACTGACCCTCTGACAGTGCAGTACTCCCTCAGTACTAACTCTCCGGCAGTGCAGCACTCCCTCAGTACTGACACTCTGACAGTGCAGCAATCCCTCAGTACTGACACTCTGACAGTGCAGCACTCCCTCAGTACTGACCCTCTGACAGTGCAACACTCCCTCAGTAAAGACCCTGCGACAGTTCAACACTCCCTCAGTACTGACCCTTCCATGGTGCAGCACTCCCTCAGTACTGAACCTCCGACTGTGCAGCACTCCCTCAGTACTGACCCTCTGACTGTGCAGCACTCCCTCAGTACTGACCCTCTGACAGTGCAGCTCTCCCTCAGTATGAACCTCTGACAGTGCAGCACTCACTCAGTACTGACCCTCTGAAAGTGCAGCAATCCCTCTGTACAGACCCTCTGACAGTGCAGGACTCCCTCAGTCCTGACCCTCTGACAGTGCAGCACTCCCTCAGTACTGACCCTCTGACAGTGCAGCACTCCCTCAGTACTGACCCTCTGACAGTGCAGCACTCCCTCAGTACTGACCCTCTGACAGTGCAGTGCTCCCTCAGAACTTTACCTCTGACAGTGCAGCACTCCCTCAGAACTTTACCTCTGACAGTGCAGCACTCCCTGAGTACTGACCCTCTGACAGTGCAGCACTCCATCAGTACTTACTCACCGACAGTGCAGCACTCCCTCAGTACTGACCCTCTGACTGTGCAGCACTCACACTTTACTGACCCTCTGACAGTGCAGCACTCCCTCAGTACTGACCTCTGACAGTGCAGCACTTCCTCAGCACTGACCCTCCAATAGGGCAGCACTCCCTCAGTACTGACCCTCTGACAGTGCAGCACTCCCTCAGTACTGACCCTCTGACAGTGCAGTGCTCCCACAGAACATTACCTCTGACAGTGCAGCACACCCTCAGTACTGACCCTCTGACAGTGCAGCACTCCCTCAGTACTTACCCTCTGACAGTGTAGCACTCCCTCACTACTGACACACCGACAGTGCAGCACTCCCTCAGTACTGACCCTCTGACAGTGCAGCACTCCCTCAGTACTGACCTCTGACAGTGCAGCACTCCCTCAGCACTGACCCTCCAATAGGTCAGCACTCCCTCAGTACTGACCCTCTGACAGTGCAGCACTCGCTCAGTACTTATCATCTGACAGTGCAGCACTCCCTCAGTACTGACCCTCTGACAGTGCAGCACTCCCTCAGTACTGACCCTCTGACAGTGCAGCACTCCCTCAGTACTGACCCTCTGACAGTGCAGCACTCCCTCAGTACTGACGCTCTGACAGTGCAGCACTCCCTCAGTACTGACCCTCTGACAGTGCAGCACTCCCTCAGTACTGACCCTCTGACAGTGCAGCACTCCCTCAGTACTGACTCTCCAACAGTGCAGCACTCCCTCAGTATTGAACCTCTGGCAGTGCAGCACTCCCTCAGTACTGACCCTCCGACAGTGCAGCAGTCCCTCAGCACTGAACCTCTGGCAGTGCCGCACTCCCTCAGTACTGACCCTCTGACAGTGCAGCACTCCCTCAGTACTGACTCTCCGACTGTGCAGCACTCCCTCAGTACTGACCCTCTGACAGTGCAGCACTCCCTCAGCACTGACCCTCTGACAGTGCAGCACTGCCTCAGTACTGACCCTCTGACAGTGCAAGACTCCCTCAGTACTGACCCTCTGACAGTGCAAAACCACCTCAGTACTGACACTCCCACAGTGCCGCACTCCCTCTGTACTGACCCTCTGACAGTGCAGCATTCCCTCAGTACTGACCCTCTGACAGTGCAGCACTCCCTCAGTACTGACTCTCTGACAGTTCATCACTCCCTCAGTACTGACCCTCTGACAGTGCAGCACTCCCTCAGCACTGACCCTCTGACAGTGCAGCACTCCCTCAGTACTTACTCTCCGGCAGTGCAGCACTCCCTCAGTACTGACCCTCTGACAGTGCAGCACTCCCTCAGTACTGACTCTCCGACAGTGCAGCACTCCCTCAGTACTGACCCTCTGACAGTGCAACACTCCCTCAGTAAAGACCCTGCGACAGTGCAACACTCCCTCAGTACTGACCCTTCCATGGTGCAGCACTCCCTCAGTATTGAACCTCCGACTGTGCAGCACTCCCTCAGTACTGACCCTCTGACAGTGCAGCTCTCCCTCAGTACTGACCCTCTGACAGTGCAGCAATCCCTCTGTACAGACCCTCTGACAGTGCAGCACTCCCTCAGCACTGACCCTCTGACAGTGCAGTACTCCCTCAGTACTAACTCTCCGGCAGTGCAGCACTCCCTCAGTACTGACACTCTGACAGTGCAGCAATCCCTCAGTACTGACACTCTGACAGTGCAGCACTCCCTCAGTACTGACCCTCTGACAGTGCAACACTCCCTCAGTAAAGACCCTGCGACAGTTCAACACTCCCTCAGTACTGACCCTTCCATGGTGCAGCACTCCCTCAGTACTGAACCTCCGACTGTGCAGCACTCCCTCAGTACTGACCCTCTGACTGTGCAGCACTCCCTCAGTACTGACCCTCTGACAGTGCAGCTCTCCCTCAGTATGAACCTCTGACAGTGCAGCACTCACTCAGTACTGACCCTCTGAAAGTGCAGCAATCCCTCTGTACAGACCCTCTGACAGTGCAGGACTCCCTCAGTCCTGACCCTCTGACAGTGCAGCACTCCCTCAGTACTGACCCTCTGACAGTGCAGCACTCCCTCAGTACTGACCCTCTGACAGTGCAGCACTCCCTCAGTACTGACCCTCTGACAGTGCAGTGCTCCCTCAGAACTTTACCTCTGACAGTGCAGCACTCCCTCAGAACTTTACCTCTGACAGTGCAGCACTCCCTGAGTACTGACCCTCTGACAGTGCAGCACTCCCTCAGTACTTACCCTCTGACAGTGCAGCACTCCATCAGTACTTACTCACCGACAGTGCAGCACTCCCTCAGTACTGACCCTCTGACTGTGCAGCACTCACACTTTACTGACCCTCTGACAGTGCAGCACTCCCTCAGTACTGACCTCTGACAGTGCAGCACTTCCTCAGCACTGACCCTCCAATAGGGCAGCACTCCCTCAGTACTGACCCTCTGACAGTGCAGCACTCCCTCAGTACTTACTCTCCGGCAGTGCAGCACTCCCTCAGTACTGACCCTCTGACAGTGCAGCACTCCCTCAGTACTGACCCTCTGTCAATGCCGCACTCCCTCAGTACTAACCCTCTGACAGTGCAGCACTCCCTCAGCACTGACTCTCCGACAGTGCAGCACTCCCTCAGTACTGACCCTCTGACAGTGCAACACTCCCTCAGTAAAGACCCTGCGACACTGCAACACTCCCTCAGTACTGACCCTCCCACAGTGCCGCACTCCCTCAGTACTGACCCTCTGACAGTGCAGCACTCCCTCAGTACTGACCCTCCAACAGAGGAGCACCCCCTCATAACCTACCCTCTGACAGTGCAGCACTCCCTCAGTACTGACCCTCTGACAGTGCAGCACTCCCTCAGTACTGTCCCTCTGACAGTGCCGCAGTCCCTCTGTACTGACCCTCTGACAGTGCAGCACTCCCTCAGTACTGACCCTCTGACTGTGCCGCAGTCCCTCAGTACTGACCCTCAGACAGTGCGGCACCCCCTCAGTACTGACCCTCTGACAGTGCGGCACTCCCTCAGTACTGACCCTCTGACAGTGCAGCACTCCCTCAGTACTGACCCTCTGACAGTGCAGTGCTCCCTCACAACTTAACCTCTGACAGTGCAGCACTCACTCAGTACTGACCCTCTGACAGTGCAGCACTCCCTCAGTACTTACCCTCTGACAGTGCAGCGCTCCCTCATACTGACTCACCGACAAGGCAGCACTCCCTCAGTACTGACCCTCTGACAGTGCAGCACTCACTCAGTACTGACCCTCTGACAGTGCAGCACTCCCTCAGTACTGACCTCTGAAAGTGCAGCACTCCCTCAGTACTGACCCTCTGACAGTGCAGGC